>NW_016107318.1:11720285-11750766 GCF_001604975.1 Cebus imitator
GTTACTGGGTTTCACCATGTTGCCCAGGCTGGTCTTGCACTCCTGGGCTCAAGCCATCAGTCCACCTTGGGATCCCAGAGTTGAGATTATAGGCATGACCAACACACCCAGCCCATTCTATTTTAAAAATTAAAAATAAGTTGCAATCTTTTGGTGCCTTATTGTAGACACACACAAGTTACCCTTGAATAACATGAGCTTTAATGGCATGGGTCCACTTACACAGTTTTTTTTTTTTTTTTTTGCGCCACCAACCAAACGTGGAGTAAAAACAGTATTCAAAGGATGAGGCACCCATATATAGTAAGGGCTGCCTTTTCCTATATATGGATTCCACAGGACTTGAGTATGAATGGATTCTGGTATAGGTGGATCTGTAACTAAACCCTGCATATTCTGAGGGACTGTACATTAAATATTGATGCCCTTATTTCCTCTTACTGATGTGCTAATATAGCTTGTTTCCATAACTCTCTAAAACAACTGCCTCAAAACCCATCAGTAGTGCCTCAATAAACTATGTGAGTTATTAACTCATTTAACTTCAATCATCTTTTATTTCCAGCCACATTTGAAGCTATTTACTAAAGAATCCCTTGCAACAACATCTCCACATCCTAAGATATTTTTATGTACTTAACTACCCTTCTATAGGCTCCACAGACATGAGAAGTCTTTTCATCACTGTACTCTTGAGCAATTACCACACTGCCTGACTTAAAAAAAATGCACCAGTAATATACTTGGAATGAAATATAGGCATTTAAAATATGAGTATCGTAACCTTAAGAGAGTAAACGGTTATTTTTCAAGGGGAACGTACTATAGAGTCACTTTTCTACACTTACTAGTTCATATGAGCTTTCAACAGCTAACAAGAGAGATTAGTGTAACATATATTGGCAGATCACAAGGTCAGGAGATCGAGACCATCCTGGCTAACATGGTGAAACCCCATCTTCATTAAAAATACAGAAAATAGCTAGGTGTGGTGGCATGTGCTTATAGTCCCAGCTAGTCAGGAGGCTAAGGCCAGAGAATTGCTTGAACCTGGGAAACGGAGGTTGTACTGAGCCGAGATTGCACCATTGCACTCTAGCCTTGGCAACAAAGCAAGACTCCGTCTCAAAAACAAACAAAAAAACCCAAAAAGCTTGTAAAAGTCAAGGTCATTTAACATGCTAAGATGTGATGCTGAAGATATTACAACTAGGCTGGGCTCAGTGGCTCATGTCTGTCATCCCAGCACTTTGGGAGGCTGAGATGGGCAGAAGAGCTCAGCTTAGGAGTTTGAGACCAGCCTGGGCAACATGGAAAAACGCCATCTCTACCAAAAGAAAAAAGAAAAAGAAAAAGAAAAAGGAGAAATTAGCCAGGTGTAGCAGTACATGCCTGTAGTCCCCGCTACTCAGGAGGCTGAGGTGGGAGGATGGCTTGAGCAGGCTGTAGTAAGCTGAGATCACACCACTGCACTCCAGCAGCATGGGCAACAGAGCAAGACCCTGTTGGGGGGCAGGGACAGAAGCAACCACAACCCACAACAATTATCTCTGTTATGATATATTACAAGTACCTGGATTCAGAGAAATACTTCACTTCTACTTTTCACTAGTCATAGTAAAGTCATCCATATTAAAATGAGAGTCCTAGTAAGACTTAATACATAAAGAAAAACATACAGGCTCTCTTTTTTAAGAGTTCAGTAAAAGGAAACACATATAAACTGTAGTAATCATATGATGCAGAGGTTAAACTAAACTATAAGAGCACTGTTGTGGAAGATTAATACTGCAAGCAGTACCAACACTTAAGAGTAAACTTTGAATTGTGTCTTGAAGAAAGAAAAAGAAGCTCCTCAAGGTGGAAATGGAAGACATGGGAAAGCACCAGGCAGAAAGGATTTTGAGCAAAAACATGGACACACAAAGAAAATGGTATGCTGAGGCAATTAGTTTTCTAACTTTCGAAGTGGCAAATGACACATGTAGATAAACCAGACCAAATAGTAAAGATTGCACCACTGTACTCCAGCCTGGGCAACAAGAGTAAAACTCCATCTCAAAAAAACAACCCTCTTCCCCCCACCCCCCAAAAAAGAGTCGAGTGGTGGAGGGGTATGTAAAGTGAGGTTCAAACTAGCTGAAGTAACTGACCACAACTGGAATAACCTAGTTCTGAATGTCAACCCTAAAAGGTTCTGACTAGAACTAGAATACAATTAGGCCAATTAGGATTGAGTTGGAAAATTAAGAAAAATGAAGAATGGCTGAAATAGTTGGTGATGATTAACCTAGAGTAATGGCTTTCATACTGTCATCTGCACAACTGTGGATGCTATAAGACCCTTTTATGGGGTCCATAAGGTCAAAATTATTTTCAAAATAATAACAAAATATTATCGCCTTTTCCACTGGGTTGACGTTTGCACCAACGTCGCAAAAGCCATTGTGGTTTTGTAAAAGTACTGGCAACTTTTCAACACAAATCAAGGTAGAGGCTATGGAACTGCCCTAGAGTCACTACCTTCTTCAATGGCATTTCTGTATGCACTTGCAATAAAAGAAAAAAATAATTTCACTTTATAAGAATGTCTTTGATGAGGCAGTAAAAGTTAATTTTATTAAACCTGGTCCCCTAAGTACTACTGAAAGAACAGCAGTATTAAATCTAGCCTCTTGAATAATATTCTGTGTGATGAAATGGAAAGTATGCATAAATCAATTCTGATGCTTATGAAGTATAAAGGCTACATTAAGGAAGACACCTGTGTGAGTTATGAGCTGAACTAATTGCCTTTTCATTATCACCTTTGAGAACCTACAATCTACGATTATCGAGACTTGGGTATTTGGCAGACAATTTTTTGAAAAATGAATGAAGCCTACTATATAAAGAAAATGAATTTGTTGCCGATAAAAATCTGAGAAAATTAAATTTTGGAAAATGACTCCACTGTTGTGAACTTGCCAGTTTTCTAGTACTTTCATTTTACTGATGAGATCTAAGGTGAGATTACTAGATATAATTTTTTTATACTGTATAACAAATGTAAGTCAGTATCTGGAAACTTGAATAATGCAATCAATCATTTTTCAAATCACCAATGCTTGCTTTCACAAAATCACACCGGGGGATAAAAGCTCCATTCAATATCCATGATCAACAGATTTTAATGTAACAGAATATATAAAGTACATCAATCTGGTTTCACATTCTATACTACAACTACCTTTACAGAAACAATCACTTGTCAAATTTGGCATCACATCAAAGAATAGTGATCACAATTATCTCAAAATCTATAAAATTACCTTTCCCTTTTCTAACTACATTACTTGAAGCCAGATTTTCTAAATATACTAACCAAAACAGATTTGAGTAAGTTGAACGCAGAATCTTCGCGTCTTCAATTAAGCTAAACTTTAAAGAGTTCTGCAAAGTAAAACAAAGCCACTCTCCTCACCAGATTTTTTTCTGAGAAAGTTTTGTTTCAAAACTATGTTACCAAAATTGGGTTTACTATTATTTCAACAGTTTTAATTTTTTATATGGTCAACATTGACAGATATGTCTCACATAAACAAAAGTTCTTGGGATTCTCACACATGACATTTTTTTTTTTTTTTTGGGATGGAGTTTCGCTCTTGTTACCCAGGCTGGAGTGCAATGGCGTGATCTCGGTTCACAGCAACCTCCGCCTCCTGGGTTCAGGCAATTCTCCTGCCTCAGCCTCCAGAGTAGCTGGGATTACAGGCACACGCCACCATGCCCAGCTAATGTTTTGTATTTTTAGTAGAGACGGGGTTTCACCGTGTTGACCAGGATTGTCTCGATCTCTTGACCTCGTGATCCACCCGCCTCGGCCTCCCAAAGTGCTGGGATTACAGGCTTGAGCCACCGCGCCTGGCAACATTTCTTAATATGAAACACTTCGTAAATGTGCATGTCACTCTTGCACAGTGGCTATACTAAACTGCTCTGTATCATTACCATTTTAGGACATGTGCAGCTGAATTGAGCGCAATTTTTTTTTATAAGCGAACAGAGGTTCCAAGATCAGTGAGTCTGAGAGCCACTGACATAGAAAGAACCCTACATATTATAGTGATATCGTATGAAAATAAGAACTGATTCAGTCTTACCCTAGGCAAACAGAAGAATGACATTGTCAACTGCTTTTCAGTAATACAAAGAACAATCTCAAAAAGAACAGCAAGTTGTCATTTGCAAATACTCATGCATTAGATGGATAATCTGTGGGTTACACAGATAATCTTCCAATTTAAAAGTCCCAAGAGTCTAGTGAAAAAGTCACATGTAGAACTTAAGCCAAAAGTTTCAATTCTAGTGTTTTTTCCATAGTATTAACTCATTTTGTTGCTCTAGTCCCAATGCTTTCCTACCACCTCTGAATTTTTTTGGGTTTTAAAGTATAAATTATTTATTTTGTCTGTACCTTTCTCACGCTATCCATGTATGAACACCTAGTCACACACTCTAACAACAGAGGTTACAAAAACACTTTAACCAGAGGCCAAGAGATTAACAGCAAATTTAAAAAGATGTGACATATATATATTACCTTTGTCTAAGGTATAACTGACTAAAGAGCAATCTAACCTGTGTCTAGAAGATGAGGGAGTCCTCCTCCTCCTAGAACGTGATCTTGATCTTGAATGTCTTCTTTTTTCTTCTTTCTTATCTATATTTGAAACAAAAGGAACTTGCACTTAGAAATCATTTAAATAGGGGACAGATGCAGTGGGTCATGCCTGTAATTATAGTACTTTGGGAGGCTGAAGTGGGAGGAGCACCTGAATCCAGGAGTTCAAGACCAGCCTGAGCAATATAGTGAGACCCCCATCTCTACAAAAAATACAAAAATTAGCTGAGCATGGTGGTATGCCTGTGGTCCCAGCCAATAGGGGAGGCTGAGCTGGGAGAATTGCTTGAGCCTGGGAAATGGAGGGTGCAGTGAGCCGTGATTATACCACTGCACTCCAGCCTAAGCTGGACCCTCAAAAAAAAAAAAATCATCAAATAGGAAAATAATTCCCATTCAGAAGTTATAATAATAATTGTTCACCTTAGTCTTCAGCTTTTACATATAACCCCTGAATGCTGCAAGTAACCATTTTATGATCATGATTTTGAAGCTTCCTGAAATACTACAAATTATAAATCATCTAGGCGTTTGATAGATCCAAATTAGACTTCTAGTTCTCAGCTAGCTAAAGGTTCCCTATTTTACTTGCCAGACCTAGAAGGCTGTGTTTTCTATAAAGCAATCTATTAAGAGGGCTAATTTCTCATTCTTTGGTTCTGATTTATTTTTGACAGGGTTTTAAATGAGGGTCCCCTTTCCTTTTCTTGGTTCTTCACAAACTCAATATTTGGCCCCCAAATCCAGGAGTCATGATTGACTCACTGATTTTAGTTCACTCCTGTGACAGCATCAGATTTTTAG
The DNA here is from genome assembly GCF_001604975.1 of Cebus imitator. NCBI lineage: Eukaryota > Metazoa > Chordata > Mammalia > Primates > Cebidae > Cebus > Cebus imitator. Next base: position 11,725,753 of record NW_016107318.1, read on the forward strand.
TAACCTAGCTCACTTCCTATTATCTGCTCATCACTCGTCTTCCCTACCAATTTTCAACTGTGTAAGCATAGAAAGGAGATCTAGAACTCAACAGCTTTAATCCCCAGAATTTAAAAAACATGTAAGAAATTCCTTAACTGGGGACATAAGAGAAATAAAGCCATTGTATTCTACATTTATTGATTATCATCAAAGTGAGAATGCGTTCCTTTGACATTTAAGTCATTTCATTAATACAGTTCAATTTATTCCAACAGTCATTATCAGTAATAAATTCATAAAAATCTTGGTAAAAACATCAATTCATAAAGAAATTACATTTAGTCATTTTAGTCATGTATTTTCAATAAAAACAGCAGTTAGAACATGGTGTGTCCTAACTTTCAAGTTACATAGATCCAACTGTGTTACCTAAAAGCTCCTAATGCTCGCCATGTGACTGTGGCCAATTACTTGACATTTTATTGGTTAAATAACGTAATATATATAAAGCATTTGGTATCAGTTTATCCACTATTACACTTCAAATTATTTTCCTAATACTAGGCATATTAAAAAACATTCCCATTAAATGAATTAAGACATTTATTTATAAGAAAGAAAATTCAAGGCCACAGATTTAAATATATATGGGCAGATAACACATCTGTTCATTTAGTCTCAAAAAGACAATCTGCAAAGAATAGGGCAACTGATTTTCTTTGAAAAATAAATAAATAAATAAATAACATTAAACAAAAGCATTTTCACTAGGTTCTCTTGATCAATGAAAAAATTTAAAATGAGGCTATCCCAACTTAAACATAAATAATAACAAAAACAAAATATTGCTGGTGGGCAGAGGGGTAAAAGTATTCTTTATATTGTTTATGAAAAGACAGTGTCAGAATGAATATGAAAATGTATCTATGTGACAGACCTGGAGCAACTACTATCTGCTGCTGAGGTTTCCACTACAGATGTAAGAAAAACATGTCCTTGTGCTTTCCGTCTGTCTAATTGTGGCAGCTGAGATTGAATAGAGGAATACAGGGTAAAAACGGGAAGAGAATACTTGAGACAGCTTGGTTACCAGGCTTGGAGTGCAGTGGTACAAGTGGCTCACTGCATCTGCGTCCTGGGCTCAAGCCATCTTCCCACCTCAGCCTCACTAGTTGTTGGGACTACTGGCATACACCCCTATGCCCACCTAATTTTTGTAGAGACCTGGTCTCGCTTATTTGTCCACGCTGGTCTCAACTCCTGAGCTCAAGATCTGCCCACCTCGGCCTCCTAAAGTGCAAGCCCAGCCTGGGAAGAGAAACAGTCCCTACCACCCTTACCTCATTGATTACATTTGTTAAAGGTTAGAGGCAAGCCAGTGACTCTGGTCTGCTTGAACATGTGAATCTCGTGATTGAGCAATCTGGAGTTTGTCCTAGTGTCCAAAATCTGAGCCAGACACATCGTGTGAATATCCCCCAAACCCCCGTGATTTGAAATACATACTGGGAACTTCAAAAAAACAAAATATTATATCAAGTATTAGATAATCCTGACATTTTGGACTAGATTGCTGTAGAAGGCGGTCCTGTTTGTTGAAGGGTATCCAGCATCATGTTGGTCCTTTGCCCTCTAGATGCAGTTGGTACTCCCGTGACCACCGGAATTATCTCCAAATATGTCTGGGTGGCATTCCACTATACGGTCTTTTATCAGAATTTGGAAGATGATATTTTTTTTCAGGCAGAGTCTCTTTCTGTTGCCCCTGCTAGAGTGTTGTGGCATGATCTCAGCTAACTGCAAAACCTCTGCCTCCCAGGTTCAAGCGATTTTTCTGCCTCAGCCTCCAGAGTGGCTGGGGTCACAAGAACCTGCCACCATACCTGGATAATTTTTGTATTTTTAGTGGAGACGGGGTTTCACCATGTTGGCCTCGCTGGTCTTGAATTCCTGATCCACCTGCCTCAGCCTCCCAAAGTGCTGGATTACAGGCATGAGCCACTGTGCCTGGCACAGAATTTAAAACATTTTAAATGACTTAGGGTGTCACTCAACACATTTCCACACTATGTCATAACCATTTTTGCCAAGAATCACATAGTTTAATATTCAACAAAATTGCATAAACCTTGTTTACCTGGTTCTATAGCAGCAGAAATTAGGGACTGTGCTTCTCGTACTCTTTTCATAGCTTCCTCTATTTCTTTACTAGAGGTATCCGATTTCAAACTTGGAGAAACCAGACCAGCAGCTACATGATTCAACCTGAAACAGAATCAAGAATTCGGATCTGAAATATTTTAAAATGCACACCAGCATTTCAAATAAATAAATGTATAACATCATTTTAGTAAAATATTTCTTCAAAAAAAGGAGGGGAGGATTCCATGATAACTGTGGTAAACAATACACAGTATAGCACTGTTTTGAATATTTATAAATATTTCGGGTTTAATGACTACGAGTCATGTAGAATTAGAAAAATATCTATTTTGCTGAACACCCATTAACTTTCCATAAACAGACTTTTTAGAAATGCTAGTACAGAAAATATGCTGATGCTAAAAACTTAATGAAACTTTTTTTCACATAATCTAAAATTTTTCTATGACATAGTAACTTTGTGGGGGAAGAACATTACCTTTTGCTTGGTAGGTGGGGAGGAACTGAGGCAGAGGCCAATGGCCCACCAAAATTACACATGAAATCTTGAGTGGAAAGGCTAAAGATGCCCCTTACAGGTTTACACATGTAAGAAAAAAATTATAGACACTAAATTTAGTATAGTAGTTATTTGCGGGCAGAATGGGAAATGTAATAAATGGGTATATAGGAAGTTTCAGCTGTATTGGTATTATTTTATTTTATAAGCTGGGTGGTGGGTACATGCTTGGTTTTTATTTTTAGATAATTTCTAAGAAAAAAGGCCACTAACTTCTGAATTCAAATGATTCTGTCCTTCATGCTTTCTCACTTATTGATAGTGATTTTCACCAAGTTAAGGGGAAAAGGTATAAAGTTCAAATTTATTATGCCAAGAAATTACCAATGAAAAAAACTGAATTTCCAACATTATCAAGTAGGAAACAATTTCTGTGACAGCATGAAGAGCACTTATCAAAAGCAACCTAAAAGAAAATGTTGGCTATTAATTATATAATATGTAATACTGGCTCTAGGATAGTGATTCCCTCAGCTTTGCCTCTAACTACTATTATCCTCAGGGCTCAGCCTCCGATCTTCAAACAAAGTTATCCCCTTATTAGTTCTTTTGCTATCTTCCGGTATAAGCCATTTACAATTACTATTCAAGACTCAAATGACATTAACACAAAGTATTTTATAGAGGAGCTTACTTCTGTATTTCTTTCTTTGTTTCAAGAAAACAATATGCATTGCTTGAGAATACAATTGTCTTTTGAGAAAAGGTAACTTGATAACTTTCGTGTAAGCTATCAAAACAAACAAAAAAACCAAAAAAACAAAAAAACTCCCTTTCTCTAGACATTCAGATACCATATCCTCAATGGAAACAAAGAAAAAACCCTTACTTGGGATCAACAGTACTCATAAGCTTCAGCAACTGATCTGCGGCAAGAGACTGCAAAAAATAAAACGTAAGAACAATGAGAATAATAAAACAATAAATGATTGTTATTTTCTCAGTTATGTTGAAATGTCCTGGGACAAACTGTCAAACCTACAAGTATGCTGTAGGCACAAAGCTGACCAACAGAAATCCATGCAAGCTACATGCCATGAAGCATTAAATTTTTTAGTAGTCAAAAAAAGAAGAAAAAGAAGAAACAGGTGACATTAATGGCCACAGTACTGGATAGAGCAGCTTTAGGAAGTTATCTAAAGACTACGAGGCTAAACAGTCCAGATATTATAGAATGATTATGTCTCCTTTAAGACTTTTTGACATAAAATAACATGTAAAATGCAAAACAGCTTAGCCAATATAATACAAAGATCTACAAAGAACTTCAGAAAAAAAGATTAGCCAAATTATAATAAAAAAAATTCCCATGACAGAAAAATCATAAACCATATTCTTGTCTTTTCATGAGTATTTACTCTGACTCTATGACATACTAAAAATGTACTGGCTTCCTGTGAACCTATTTTCTATATGAACTATATAAAAGAAGTCCATTAATGGATAAGGAGTTAGTTTTTCAGTGACTGTTTAAAGCTCTAACAAGTTTAAGAAAAAATTATTACTGTAACATAGCCATTAGCTCCTGCTCTTGAAAAGCAAACCAACAGTTAATGAAACAAAAAAGTTGAAGGTAGTAAGTTATACCTGAGAGTTCAAGTTTGCTCCAGGAAGCCCAAGTGCAGCAAGGGCAGGATCAAGAGTAGGAGCCCCCAAAGCAGCCAGTGGAACAGCGCCAATCTGTGAAATTTCAAATTTTATTTAAAACTTCTTTTCAGTTCCTCATATCAGAGGTTAAGTTTTCAGGCTACATGGTCTCTGCTGCAGCTACTCAGTTGTATACAAATCCATACAACTACTGCCATTTTAGCTTGAAAGCAGCCAGACAATACGTAAACAAATGGCTGTGGTCCAATAACAATAGATTAACAGAAACAGGGGTCTTGTTCTATATGACACCCATGTTCCATTTATTACAGCACAGTTCCCCCCTAAATCCTAAATTAAGAAAAAAAGACAAAATATTTCAACATATTCTTGTACTAAGTATTTTTTGCCTCTCAGGATTCAAATCTACTATTCTTTGCCTGCTGCTTTGTGATACTGGAGGCAGGACCTTTATAAAGCATTTCTCCTTTGACAGCTGCCATGATGTAAGACTTATTTGGAAAGAGCACTGGAAAGACACTGACTAAGGAAGGGGCTCTTCCTGGCTCCTGTGTTGCCCTTCTGATTATTCCTGCAGCACGATGTCAAACACCCAGTAGCCTTCACCTCTCAGGGAGTTCTAGTACCAATTCCTTATGCAGCTCCCCAGGACACCCAAGAGAACTTCTTTACTAGTTGCCCTTCCAAAAACAAATCTAAATTTCAGCAGATGGAGAAAGGAGTACCCTGAATTAAATAGGTTTGTGTTCCTTCTCCTTTAGCCTTAGAGGTAGAGGTAGTTTCTTATCCTTGTGATTCTGTATTCATTAGAGTTCCCCTAGTAATCTCCTATCACTAATAAGTAATTCCTTAAATGTTTCCTGTTCAAATTACTGCAGGGTTCTGCCACCTGCTTGACACAATCCTGATTAACCTATAATTTACCAGACACAAACCATGAAAGTGAGCCTGCTTCAAAACCATCTGTAGCTTTTGAAACAGCCTCACTTTCTTCCCACTGTGTGCTACAAGTTCCTCGTTTCAATTTATTTAGTAAATATAAAGTATCAAACTTTCTATAATTTAGCTGTTTATTCAGTACAGGAAAAATGCTAATATTATCAAAACTTACTGTCCAATACAGCTATTGCATAGCTTTATGCATTTAAGGAGTTTAGAAAATTATCCAGATTTGGGCCAGTTGTGGTGGCTTACGTCTGTAATCCCAGCACTTTGGGAGGCCAAGGTGGGCGCATCACCTGAGGTCAGGAGTTCCAAGACCAGCCTGGTCACCATGGTGAAACCCTGTCTCTACTAAAAATACAAAAATTAGCTAGGCGCAGTGGCATGTGCTTGTAAATCCCAGCTACTCGGGAGGCTGAGGCAGGAGAATTGCTTGAAGCTAGAAGGAAGGGATTGTGGTAAGCTGAGCTGAAATTGCGCCATTGCACTCCAGCCTAAGTGACAGAGCGAGACTGTCTCCAAACAAAAAAACAAACAACCCAGATCCTCATTTTATAGGTTAAAAAAGCCAGGGAGTTAAGAGATAAAAGTCATACCCAAAAAGCTTAAGAACGCCTATTCTTTTATTCTATAGTTCACTTCACAGCTAAGAGTCAACTATTTACACAGGCAAAATGATATATTAGAAAGAATGCTTTTATAAATTTCCAGTTGATGCTCATCATTCACTATCTTTGAAACTCCTGACTAGTTACAATCTCAGTAGTTAGAATGCACAGCATTTAAAGTACCTTTTAGTTCTAAAACAAGCTTTATACAGCACTGTCAGTGTTAGAAACACTATTGCAACCAATTTTCTTTCACATTCCCATATCAAACATCTCCATCAAGAATTGCCCTTGTTTTCAAGCCACCTACTTAATTCAAAATCCCCCAAATAGCTGGAAAAGATCAAGGGGAAGAAAAAAAAAAATGAAGAGCTCACTTGTGAAATTTGAACCTCAGTTTTCTTTCCTGTTCCAAATGAACATATTTTTAACAGTGTGTTCAGAGAGGTGTTCATGCCTCATGAGACTGTTCTATAACTATTTACAGGTTATTCTGAGAGTCAATGGTAAAAGTGATGTATTTTATGATTTTTTAGACTTTTCTTAAAACTCAAAATTCTAAGAGATCCTCCATACTAGTTATGATTTTGATAGCACTATGTAATGCTGCACATATGTGATAATGGTATCTGAACTAGAATCTCATGAGTACTTACAAAGCTCAAATATGTGTAAATCCATAATTCAGTTTTTTTTCTCCACCCTTTAAGAACTCAATAGAACTAGTACCTGGGTAAGTGGGTTAGGAGTAGGCAGAAGTCCACCACCGGGCAGAAGACCTGCCACTGCATTAGCTGGTGCCAACAGAGACAAAGCCTTAGCCTCATCAGGAATAACTCCTGCAGAGAAACATCCTTGCATTAGAACACATTCTTTTGTAAGACAGAAAACACACAAAAACACCCAGAAAATGTCTCCCTGATACACCACCTGAGTTTGTTGAAAGTACTTATGTTCGCTAAAATATAAAGCTCGATTTCTATGATTATTTATCATTAATTTTATGTCAGAATGAAACTTCAATGTGTGAAAATTTGTTTCCTTTTTCTCTACAAATGGTTAAGTTTCTAGAGTAAAAAAAAATAGCACAATACACACTACTTTTTTGTTAACACTGCCAAGATTTCATCACCTGTACTCGATTTTTAAGTCATGAACCAAACGTAAGCAAGCACAGTCGGTTCTCCAGGGGTGTGCTCTCAACTTTCAAAAGCTGTTTTATGAACAACGACTCGTGTCGGCTGCTTCACTATAAAGCACACAGAAAAATCAAGATACACAAGACAAAAAAAGTTTGATTTAGGGGTTAATAATATGGTACAGTTACTATGATTTTCTTTTACACCTACCATACAAATTTGTAAAAATTAAGAGAAGAAAGTATGTAAAGGAAATATTCTGTTGGAATCAAGCGTAGGGCTTTTGCTGACTCATGAAAATGATTATGTTTCTGAAGGTCTCTGAATACACACAGGATGTGTGCATGAGAGTGAGAGAGAGAGAAAGATACGTAAAACAACATGGCACATTCCTTACCTGTACAGTAAAATGCTTTATGTTTCGCCATGTGCCATGCTAACCATACCAAAAAATGCTGCTATATAGTGCCAGTTGAAAAGCTAACGTAGCCAAACTCCTTAAGCCAAAAATGACATGTATATCTGTTTTTAAATCCTAATCTGTGTATTCAGATAAAATCTAAGGGTCCCTAGACAAATATTTATGTAGACAATTTAAATTCTATCCAACAGCAAAAGCCCTATACAGATGGATTAATCTGTTAATGTGCCCAAGCCCCCAAAATGAGAGTTCAATAATACAATTAAACTACATATTTGCAAATACCAGTAGTATTTCTGTAATACATATTAAGAAACTGCATCTCATCATAAAACATACAATATGTACAGGGCACTTAAGAGAAACTGGATAAGCTGCAGAAGAAAACTGTTGGGTGGTATTTTCAGCAGGGCCTGGTATATAGTTCAGGCTGAACCAGGGAAAAGAACTGTAAAACACAACAACAAAAAAGAAAAACCACTGTTAAATAAAGGTAATGGTTCCTTCCACCTATACTGAGAAGTGCCGATAATATAAACAAATGTATACTACACAGCACTGTTATCTTGCTTGTGTCAGAGCTGTCATCAATTTAGATACCAAGAGTTATGGAGGGGAAGGGGGAGAAGATCATTTAGATATAGGGCAGTAATGCATCAATATTAACAAACCTACAAAGACTATGGGATAATTTTGCATGCAAAATTATGTCTCAAGAGGATATATTCAGTATCAACATCTTACTCAAATTAGTGCATTTGCAACATTTCTGGCAAACTAAAATCCTCTTGAATTTATTGTGAGACACCTGATAGAAGATCTGCATCCATTAAAAAAAAAAAGTCATGCATCTGATCCTCTGATTAAAAAAAGACTATTTAAAAATAAAACTACAATTTAAAAATAGCAATGAGGCCCCTCACCAGTTAATTTTCATGCGTCAAGAGTATTTTTTTTACTGCTGCTTTGATAGAACCATGAAATACTGCATGAATGTGTAGAAATGAAAGAAAAAGAAACAGACAAAAGAAACAAACATTAACCAAGGAACCTAAATAATCCCCAAACCCATTACTATTAAGAGTTCCTTCCATATTAAGCTTAGTTTTACCAAGTAAGACTATTCCTTACCATAGACTGTGTCTACTGTTCTAAAACACTGACCAAGAGCTAACACCGAAGTGTAATAGCTAAATCTGGAGGGAATGGTATTTACTGGAGGTAACATTAATACAGCATATCATACCAGAATTCACCAACAATAGATTTCTGAATGAAATATTCCCCAAATTCTATACACTGTATATTCCTAAATACTTCACTTTCAAAAATAGGTCTAGAAAAATTACTATGGCCTGAAAATATTTATGAAAGCATTTATATGATATACTGTATTATGTTCAGGGATTGGGAACTAGAATACTTAGCTGATAAAAATTTAAATTTACAGGCTAACCAAAATGTTTTACATATTACTCACATGATTTGACCCTTGTTCCAAGACCTATCATCTATTTTATTCATCCTGAATTTGAATTCTGTAAATTTTCTGTTGATGGTAAGTCTTATCCTACAACAGGCACACTGACATAAAAGAAATTGCTTAACCAAAACACACTAACTCAAAAATTTATCTATCTATATATTATAAAACCTTAAAACTGGGCTCATACATTTTAATATCATGGAGACAGAGGTACTATTATATAACATGCCTTAATCCATTTATAAGTTAATTTCTTTAGAAAACCAGAGGCAATTTCTTTAAGTGTTAAGGACTACACATTTCACAACTTTTACAAGGTATGGTGTAAATATTCACATTTGTATTCACAGATTTCAGATAGCATCTAAAACCAACAATATTAAGATTCCACTTCCACTGACCAGTTTATTCAGGAAAGGGGAAAGCATTTAAATCCTGGTCAGCATATTAAATTATTAACTTAAAATCCAGCAATTTTATCATATTTCAGTGATTCGAGTAAAATTTATAGTTACCAAAAAGCAAATCAAGTAGCAGTACATTGGGAACAAACTAATTATAAAATATGCCTTAGAAAATTTTACAAAATGGTATTAAAATGTCTTGTCACAGTGGCTTTTTAGATCCAAAAAACCTGCTCATTTTTTCTGTCAAATTACTTTAACAGCCTAAAATGTAAAAAGAGAGAAAATGTAGTTAACAAATGGTTACACCAGGAAAACACTTGGGGCACTTGAGTGCTTGCTGGTCTTTAGTTAATGTCTACAATCCCCTGTAGCTGCAGAGGACCCACTGTTTTTCAGGCATCTGGAAGGGTTTTGCATTTGCCTTCTCCACTACAAAAATCACACACACAAATAACAGAGAGAAGAATTTATTATTTAGAGATATTCTAGAAATATAGCAAGAATGAACAAGAAAATCTGGCATAAAATAAAACACCCAGTGCCCATTTGGCACCTAAGCTACAGGAAATCTTGAACTTTCTTGAAAACCAAAATCACTGCAACCCTTGGTATACTGAAATTCAACGTGGGTTTTTTCTTTCCTCCAGATTATCAATGTGAGGAAGCTTTAAGAAAATAAAATCAATCTACTCACTTATTTAAAACAGAAATAACATCATGCATTTATATTTGAAGGCTCTGTATGCATACATGGAATGAATCATTTACCTTTAGGACTTTTTCATAAAACTCAACATTAAATTAACTAAGTAGATATATCTCAGGGAGTTACAATAACGGACATTGTTTTAAACAACTTAAAAATATTTTAAAAGAAAACAAAGGTAAATACTTTATAAAAACAGACCTAATTTCTAAAAAAAGATCTGCAAGCAAAAATTATGGACTGCAGTATAACAAGGGTTTAAAAATATTAATAGCTTAGATTTTAACATGCTACTATGGCTCACTCTACATCTACTGAGGTGGATGGTCATCTTAAGATGTCCACAAAGGTAGTTAAACAAAGCACAAACCTTCTGCATATGGTACGACTATCAAAGCTCTGTCAACGAATACAGTGTTTGTCAGATGCTGTGCCACAACTGCTGAGTCCGGATCATGGAACTTAACAAAGCAGACACGAGATGAGACTGGCAAAGGTGAATCACTAAAAAAATAAACAACATAAAAGAAGAGAAAAAAAAAGAATATCAGTTAAAACAAATGCTAATTCACAAACCAACACATTTCAAAAGTAAAACAAGACAGATAAAACCTAATTGTACACAAATGTAGTAAAAAATAAAGTTCAAAAGAAAACATTCTCAATAACATACTGTTCACTGAAATAATGCAGTGAATTGCAGTTGAGATAAAAACCTGTTAACTACAACTTACATTTACAGTGTATCATGTTAAAAAGTTTGATACTAAAGTCTCAGAGATTGAGGGGGCCACAAAATTGTCAACATTTTTTTTTCATAATACCAGTATCAGCTATTTTTAGATACAGTTAACAGTAGTCCGGGCTTAGAAACTTCCCTATGGCTGATTTTTCAGAGTAAGAAAGATGAACAATTTCTACTTCAAGGACAAAGGAATATCATGAGAAAGCACATGTATTCAATAATCAATCAGTTTTCTTGAACTGCATAATAAACAGTCCCATGCCCTACACTCATTTACCCATGGCATGTAAAAACTCTTATGCACTGTAAATAATAAAGAATTTCTGGCTTGGAGCATTTTTCAGAGAGAAGAAAAAATTTAGGCACACATGAGAATAGTACTTTGCTCCACTAGTACTACCTTGCAAAGTTTCAACAAGCAAAAGGGTCAGTTTCCTCAGCAAATTACTTCCTTAGGTAAAAGAAAGACAAGTGTTAAAGTTTGTTTTGGCAGTGTAGGTAAGATAGACAACACAGGAAGCAGGGTTTTTCCATCTGTTAAGCTAGAGGGTAGTTCAAATTTCTGCCATGAAACTGCAAGAATGCAGGAATGACTCAAGCCCATATCAAAAGTTATTTGGAAAGCTAGTGCCCTAAGGCAGAAATAAACACACCATCCCTAGTTAATACACTCTAATGTATATTAGAGTCATGGTGTGGGGGTTGAGGGTAATCCATACTCTTCACTCCACAGCAATTAAATTAAGATCTCTGATGAAGTCTGAGCTCTTCCTCCTTTAAATCTAACAATTCTATGCACCTAGGATACAGAATTACTTTACTGTAACATCAATCTAACGCTTACAGCATAGGACTCATTAATGAAAAGAAAAATCCTGTAATATATTTTAATACTATCTGAATGGGGCTTCAAAGTTTCTAATAAATGAGACACACAGGTGTACATAAAACTCAAACCTATTAGAACTTTTGATATGTTTCCCTACAAGGATCGCCCAGGCTAAGCACAGACCCTAACCCAGGTTGGAAGCAAAATTAACAAGATATCCACAAGCAATATAAGCTACCTTGTTATAGAGGCTCACTGTTCAATGTTTTTTTAAAGAATACAGTGGTTTTAAGATGTGAAACACTATTGGTATAAAATTTAACAATGTTGCACCCTGAGAAGTAAAAAGCCAGCCTCCCACTCTGGCTTCCCCAATGGATCGGGCTGCAGGTGTGCATCACTGTCAAGTACTCTGGCAGGTTTAGTAAGCTACGGCACTTCACATTTCTTTGCTGACATCCATGGTGTTAACCACTAAATTACAAAGCTCTTTTAATGCTATCATCTTATATTCTTAACACCCAACACAATGCCTTGAGAAAACAGCAGGCACTTAACACTTCTTAAAAACTGAACTCTACCAATTCTTTAACACTTTTTATTATTATAGTAAAAGAAATGACTCCCAAACATGATTATTTTTAATGAATAGTTCTTTTTCTTTTTTTTTTTTTTTGAGACAGAGTTTCGCTCGTTACCCAGGCTGGAGTGCAATGGGACGCGATCTCGGCTCACCGCAACCTCCACCTCCTGGGTTCAAGCAATTCTCCTGCCTCAGCCTCCTATCTGGGACTACAAGCGTGTACCACCATGCCCAGCTAATTTTTTTGTATTTTTAGTAGAGACGGGGCTTCACCATGTTGACCAGTATGGTCCTGACCTCTTGATCCACCCGCCTTGGCCTCCCAAAGTGCTGGGATTACAGGCATGAGCCACGTGCCCGGCCATGAATAGTGCTTTAGGAAAAAAAGTACTGCCCCCGTGCTCAAATTGTATCCTTCATACTTGGCAACCTTAAGGTGACTCATATTTTTTTCCCTACCCATTAACGTCATACAAATGCTCCAATTGTTTTGACCATATCAAAACCTGTTAAGTGATGGTAGGGTACAGATTAAATATGAATTTTAATACTGTGAATAAGATAGTAACTCAGAAGCGAAAATATAATTAATCTCTCTCCACTTCAGATGGCCTCCTTTATTAGATAAGTGCAGAACAACTTACTCTTTTTGTTGGTATTTGGGCCCACAACTGCATTACATTCTTACACTTCTTTCTTGTTTAAAATTTTTTTTTTTTTTTTTGAGATAGAGTTTCACTCTTGCTGCCCAAGCCGGAGTGCAATGGCACAATCTCGGCTCACCACAATCTCTGCCTCCCAGATTGAGGTGATTCTCCTGCCTCAGCCTCCTGGGTAGCTGGGATTACAAGCATGTGCCACCATATCCAGCTAATTTTTGTATTTTTAGTAGACACTGGGTTTTACCACATTAGTCAGACTGGTCTTGAACTCCTGACCTGACATGATCCACCTGCCTCGGCCTCCCAATAACAGTTATCTTAAAAAGACAGTATGTTAATACGATAGAAGACTAATGCCCAAAATTAATTTTCATGCCCTAAAATTTCGTGGCAGTATTACTTCCAAATATGACATGTATTTTACTCTGTATCTCTAAGAATTAATATAAAGTAGGGAGAAATGGGGAGCAAGATAGGGTAAAGTGAGTCCTGCATGCTACTTTTGCCCTCCACCTAAAAGTGGTGGCATAGGTTTTAACAGTTCTTACATGTCATTTGAGGGCTGTTTCAGAATCCTCTGGATCATACACAGAAAAGTGAGATTTCTGTTGTTCACCTATAGTGTGTAGAGAGAACCCTTTTTACATGAAGGCCCAGATTCTTCCAAGGTATTTATGCCTACTAATACATAAGAACTCCAGGTTTAGGCCACTGGTATCAGCCTTTCAACTTCCACTCAAAAGTGGAGAATTTTGAGCTCATAAAAATTACCTCGGAAAGGGAGGTGTTTATACGACAAGGACATTAACCATGAAAACTTGACTGCTGACCTCACGTGCCTTCTCTCACTATGTAAAGAAACATACAGTAAAATGCTGCATCTATTAAAACCATTTTTTTCTTTAAAGCTGTATTGAACTCTTTCCCTTACCTAATATACAAATTTATACTTATATGAGCATTAGAGTATCCATTTTGGTCACTGAAAAGTTACTAATGAACTTCAGTTTATCTCTGTATTACAGCAGCCTTAAATTACTCTATAACTGTGACATGCTTCACTGGGATCATCACCTGATAAGCACTTCACTGGGCAATTCCACTAAAACCAAATGTGAAGATCTTACAAATTGCATGGCTAAATCAACAAACTCCTGATTGAGTCACAACATTGGGTTCAAGTTCTAGTTCTGACACTGGCAGTATGGCTTGGACATATAAAAAAAAAAAAAAGCAATGTAAATTTCAGTTCATGAACTTTTAAAACACGGTCACAAACATTTTTCTTCTAGGTTTGTAAGAATTAAGATAAATTTAGAAAGCAACCAACTTACAATAGACATTTAAGCAATGCTGCATTTCCAATATGTTTTTCAGGAACAACCAGAATCAAAATAACAGCTTAACCAAGAGTATATGAAGGGTACTCTGACAGATGCTTTCAAACAGCTGCAGGGCTGTCAGGCTGTAGAGAGGATTAGATTATTACCTATTGTAAAGATAGTATTTCTGTTTCTCAGTGAAATTACACGCCAGAAATTCTGGTTTAAAAGAATAGATGGATTTAACAATGACAATGCAGGAAACCTTCTTGAGCAGGTTGTCATGTCTGTCATAACCCAAGAAATGATTCCCCAAAGTAGGCATTCAGAACTGAAATTAAGAGTTTCTGTAGGTGTGGGTGAGATTCAGTCACATATGCATTTTAAAGTATCTCATATTCTACAGGAGAGAAGTTGTTAAATTTAACCTGTCAACTGGTGACAGGTGCTACACAAAAAAAGTAGTGTTAAGTAGAATAAAGAAGCTGCAGGAGTGCTTTATTTTATATAGGGTGGTCTGGGAAGGTTTCTCTGATTAAGGTGACATTGGGAAAATAAAAGTAGTTAAGCATGTCACAGATACGTCTGGGGAAAAAGAGTTACAGGTGCATATGACTGCCTTCTTGAAGGAAATCATATACAGTTTTCCCTCATTATCCATAGTTCCAGGACTCCCTGCAGATAACAAAATCTACAGATGCTCAAGTCCCTTATATAAAATGACGTAGGTAGGGGGAAGAGGTGGAGGAAAAATAAAAATAAAATGATGGCATATTACCTGCGCACATCCTCTTGTATACTTTAAATTATCTCTTGATTACTTATAATACCTAATACAATGTAAATACTACGTAAATAGTTGCTATACAGTACTGTTTAGGTAATGACAAGAAAAAAAACCGTACATGTTCAGTACAGACGCACTCTCTTTGTATTTTCAATTCACAGTTGGTTGAATCCATGGATGTGGAACCCAGAGATGAAGAAGGCCAACAGTGTAGATAATAGTTACAATTAGGTGACCTCTTCACAACAGACAGAATTTTATGTAATCTGAACCACTCAATGTTATAAGAGTAAATATTTTTGGAATGATGAACCCTTGTGGACCACTAGTAATCCACAGCACATTTTCTCTGGCAAGTTATTGTTGAAAACTCTACTAAGTTGATAGAAATTACCTAGAAGTTGTATGCCATTTCTACAGGTCAGATTAATTTATTGACATGTAAAGAAACAAAATGCAACATCAAGTGAATAAAAGTAGCCATTTACATTACTGATCAAATGTAGAATGCCACCAATAACATTTACCTTATTGTAAACTCTGTACATTTTCAAAGAAAAAATGATCTTGTATGTGGGGAGATAAATGAAGTAGTCAGAGTAAAAACGTGTCAATTTATCTCTCTTTCTCTCAGTACAGGGAAAAGAGTCCTTTTGATGCAGAGTAACCCAGATCACATAGTTGAGAGAGAAATTCTCAAGCACACATTAGCTGTTCTGGTTATGATGGAACTACTCATTTGATTATCAAAAAAAAGCCAGACTCTACTCCATCACAACTTCCTCTAAGATACTGGTCATGCATTAAGTAAAAGACGAACCAGTATAATGCCTACATCTCTGTTATCTTTTTATAAGTGCATCATAAAACTGTCTTCAGAGAATAAACAGCATTTAAAAGTCAGCAACTATAACAAAATTCTTAACTTTTGGGATTGGAAAGAATTGTCACAAATTGGGTATCTCAAATATTCCACTAATAAAATGATTACAATCATCCACTGTATCACTATTTTCTGCTTTTTTACTGTTTATTAATTTTATGAGCTTAAAACAGTCGTGAGAAAATTCAATAGCACCTATTTCTATACGTTCATATTATGAAAGCTATTTGTCCTTCATTACCAAAGCAAGACAAGTATCTGCAAAATAAATGGAATAAAAAAAGTTTGCTCCCAGAACACGTCACGCAAAATAAATCAATCCTCTCTCCACATGTTCATTTCCCTAAAAATTAGCAACATACCAATTTGAAAACACCAATAATCCTGCAAAAGCATTTTAAGTGTAAAGTGATGAAATATACTAATATTTAACAAATATCTCATTATGATAAACTTTTATCAATTATTTTATTGAGCAGAAAATTAAAACTTTATTACATGTACCGTAACAGCAGATTCTTACAGGATTCCAATTTCCTGTTAAGTATGTAAGTGACATCATAAAATTCTCAATTACGGTGTCTACTGACAATAACATTTGAATTGTCACTTTTCCACTAGTAAGCCTTCCACAAAGCACAAGACTATTATTATTCCCAGTGTTTAATAGTATACCTTATCTTACTTCATGGCTTCTTTTAACTATTTTTTTCTTTACAATTAATCCACTTAGTATTCTTTCGATAGAAATAGCTTTCAAAATAAAAGTGACACAAAAGGATAAAAACTCATACACACTAATTCAAATTTCAACATTTATAAAAATCCTTCTCAACAACTGTGAAATATCACAAATCTGCTTATTATTCAAACAAAGGAAAATCTCTGGTTTCAGCTATAACCTATTTTATGACATTGTAAAAATTAAGTAATCAGGTTCAGTAAATTGTCTGTAGAAGAGAATATGATCTTTGAATTACATTGCTGGGTCAGAACCACAATACTAAGCAATAAGCGAACTACCTACAAAGTGCAACACCAAATTAACACAAGCATGAATAATTGTTACCTTTCTTGAAGAACGCGAAAAAATACTCGATATTTAAAAAAAAGGGATTTAACCTATATACGAAGTACAGAGTGAAGTTAGTTTTGTGTTAGGTCCCCAAAGCCAAACGACCACGTTAGCACACTTTAAGGCGAAAAAAAATTCCCGAGAATAAGAGCCAGTGTTTCCTAATCCCAAAAAGCCCCGGCTCTGTCTTGCTGCAATTTTTTGTAGGCCTAGAACACAACAACTGTCTTAATTAAACCACCAGCCGCTCAAGCAGCCTGGCCCGTGGAAGCATCGACAGGGCCCTAAGGGAATGGTGTGTGGTTTAGGCCTAGGCTAAGGCGGCGTTAGCACAAACAGTGATGGTGGACGATACTCACTCCGGCGGGAAGAGGCGCAGTTCGTCGATCTTGCCTAGGAAACCGAAGAGAGTCCGCATCTGTTCAGAGCTAGCGCTCGGGGAGACATTAGTCACCTGGATTACCTCGGTGCCGCCGCCTCCGCCGCCACCACCTCCGCCACCGGGCCCGCCGCTAGGGCCCGGACCCACAGTGCTAGGGACGACGGTAGTGTTGCTCATGGCGCTGCTCGGGTTCTCGCTCCTGCTTTAACACATCAAACACACAACAAACAGTGAGAAGAAGGGGGAAGAGGAACCAGTTTGCGGGAGAGGAGGGTGTCCGATGCTACAGCCTCTGCTATTACTGCTGCCGCTGTCGCCGCCGCCGCCGTTTCTACCCCCCCGCCGCACGCCGCGGGGGAGGGGAAGAGAGCGCGCGAGTTCCAGACCACGAGAAAACAAACGGCCGCCCCACCTCGCCTCCAACCACGGCACTAGCGGGCCCGAGCTCCCACAATGCCTTGCGGCGCGGGGGGCGTCAGCGTCGGCTCCACCCCGCGCAGGGGCGCGTCAGCGTCGGCTCCACCCCGCGCAGGCCCAGCAGCCCTCGCCCGCAGCTCGAGAAATGCGAAGCACCGCGGTCTGGAGAAAGGCGTTATCCATCTTCGTCCCTCTTGTTTTTGTTTTCTTCTTCGGAAGAGAGAAGAAAAGTATACACTTTTTTTTTTTAAAGCAAGCATTCATCCCCCCCTGAAAAAAGTCACTGTAGCAACTATTCTTATTAAATACTACTCAAACATACTGATAATCATCTACAGATCTGTCCAGTTACTAACAATATTTACACCCAAGCTAAGATGCCACCCCACCACCAGCAGTATAAAGTGTCCTGGAATCTTCAATGTCCATGAATTTTGGTAACATTAAATCTGTAACCAATTTGTTTTGTCACTCAAACTTTCAGAAAA
The DNA here is from genome assembly GCF_001604975.1 of Cebus imitator. Lineage (NCBI taxonomy): Eukaryota > Metazoa > Chordata > Mammalia > Primates > Cebidae > Cebus > Cebus imitator. The sequence continues at coordinate 11,743,947 of NW_016107318.1, forward strand.
GATATTTTAACGTTACACTTACTAGCACTTTGAAAATTTATTCACAATAGATGATCTTTTTTTTTTTTGAGACAGTCGTCCTGTTGCTCAGGCTGGAAGTGGAGTGGCAACATCATCTTGGCTTACTGCAACCTCTGCCACCTGTGTTCAAGCGATTCTCCTGCCTCAGCCTCGTGAGTAGCTGGGATTAGAGACTCCTGCCATCACGCCCAGCTAAGTTTTGCATTTTTAGTAGAGACGAGGTTTCACCATGTTGGCCAGGCTGATCTCAAACTCCTGACCTCAGGTGATCCACCGCCTTGGTCTCCCAAAGTGCTAGGATTACAGGCACTTGAGCCACTGCGCCCAATCAATTTCACAATAGCCGACTTTTTGGAAGCACAGTTTACAGTACTCAAATATATTCAAGTACATATTTCTCAAGAAAATATATTCAAGTATGTATTTCTAAAGAAAATATATTCAAGTTTATATTTCTAAAGCAAATATATTCAAGTATATATGTATTTTTTCAAGTATATATTTCTAAAGAAAATCTATACTGCAATTTCTCAAGAAAGACTTGTTTTACATACGTATTCTTGCTTAAAATAATTTTGAAGCTTTTGAGTATTAAAAAAATGCTTGCCTTAGTTTTCAACCTCATCTGAACTATTCTCTCAACTGCATTCAGTGTAGTCCGGTGACTTGTAGTTCTCCAAAGATGGCAAAACCCATAATATCTCTGTGCCTAAAGAGAAGTTATTAATGACGTCCCTCATTTTATCTGTCGTCTTCTGTAGAGCATGCCTTTCCTCACTGCTATGACTTCTGCAAGCTGTTAGGGCTTCCTCTTTTCTGCTAAATAACAGAGGATACATACATTTATTATTGACATGTATCACTCAAAGTTGTGAGCTTCCTGGGTCAGTCCAGAACCTGGCACAATGTCTGTCACAAAATCAGTGCCCAGTAAATGTGCTGGATACACGCACAAATATACCTTAATGACAATGTCATTTAAGACAGTTTGCTGCTAAATAATTTACTTGACCTTGAATGTTTTGAGAGGTAAAACCTGAAGCCTTACCAAGTATCTACATTAGTGAATACGTCTTGGCACAATGCAGTCAAGATGCAATATGGGAGAGATTAGAGCACAAGGTTATTGGTATTTGGATGCAGAGCCAACTGGCTAAGTGACTTTCACTAGTGCTTATACAGAAAACAGATGGGTTGACTGAATGTGAGCCTCAACAAAATTACAAATTATGGCCTTCATAGAAACCAAATAGCATTAGCTAGAGCCAAGTCTTTCAAAGAAAAGCATACAGTTGTCCCTTAGTATCTGTGAGGGATAGGTTCCAGGACCCTCCCACAAATACCAGAATCAGAGGATGCTCAAATACCCTACATAAAATGGTGTTGTGTGGTAGTGCATTTGGTCTGTATCCATAGGCTCCATGAATGTGGATTCAACCAACCTGGGATTGAAAATATGTGGGAAAAAATTGATGGTTTGAACGTGTACAGACGTTTCATTTCTTGTCTAACAACTATTTACACAGCATTTACATTGTATTATTATTAGTATAGAGATAATTTAAAATATTTGGGAGAATGTGCACAGATTGTATACAAACACTATACTATTTTACAAAAAGAACTTGAGCATCTGTGGATTTTGGTATCCTCTGGGGTCCTGGTATCAATTCCTCACAAACACTTACCTCAGGAGGGGTACGACTGTATTTGCATATAACGTAAGCACATCCTTTCATACACTTGAGTAACCCTTATCCAACATGCTTGGGACCAGAAGTGTTTTGAATTTTTAAAAAAGATTTTGGAATATCTGCATTATATTGACTGATTTATCATCCCTAATGCTAACATTTTGACTGATTTATCATCCCGAATGCTAACATTTAAATCGGAAATGCTCCAATGAGCATTTATTTTGTGTCATGTCAGTGCTCAAAAAGTTTCAGATTTTGGCGCATTTTGGATTTTGGTTTTTTGGATTAGGGATACTCAACTTTTAATACTAAATACAATATAAATGCTTTGTAAATAGCTGTTATACTGTATTTCTAAACATTTTTATTATTTTTGATGTCACTATTTTTTATTTTTTTGAATATTTTTGATAGGGCTGGTTAAACTCAAGTATGTGGAACACATGGTTATGGAGGCTGATTGTATGACTAATTGCAAGTCACTCATAAATTAGTATCTGTGAATACAAAAATGTCTGGCAATTTACTCATTTTGAATCAGACATATGTAACTGCCAGTTGCAGATTTTTAATAGTTTAACATTTATTGGGAGTGCCTATTATATACCACACATACTAAAATATTTGATGATAAAAGGACAAATAACAGAAGGGGAAGGTTCATACCTTTTTCTTTTCTTAAATGTTAACACTAATTCTCTGTGATGGGTACACAGAAATCTTTTATGTGACTCTACATTTTTCTGTATGTTTGACATATTTCATAATTAAAATTACAAATTCAAACCAAAGAAAAAGATAGTTGTGATAAAATCCTTTAAACCACCAGAAGCCAATTTATGTATAACTTACTGAACAAATAGATGCTACTTTGCTATAGAGAAACAAAGTGGCAAAAAAGTTTATTCAAATAAAGAGGACTTTAAAATATTTTATTTTCAAATCATTTAGCAGGTACCAAAAAAAAAAAAAAAAAATCACTGAACTTAAAGTTAGAAGGCTAGCTTAAAATACCAACCCTGTCATTAAGCATGTGATTTTAGAAGATTTCACTTCATTTCTAAAAACCTATGTCAGTTTGTCAGTCAAATGAAGAGTTGAATCATAATTTTGAAGATTCTTGTAGGTTTAATAGATTGATAATTATGTTAATGTCTGTTTCACATAGGAATAAGACATACACCTAAAGACAAATAACAAATATATTAAAGCAAGTAACAAATATATCCAATCTATGACAGTTTTAAATCACTTCAGATTTATTTAGGCTCACAATTAAGGCTATAGAAAAGATAGAATCTCAGAATTCATGCCTGTTTTATTCGCTATAGCTACAGTATCATTAAGAGACAGTCAAAAAACTCACAAATCTTTTCAAAAATTATGTACCTAACTCTGTTCCAATGATTTTCCTGGTTGCTGGAAATACAGCAGGGAAAATGAAGTGAATGTCCCTGCTATCATAAAACTTCAGGTCTAGTATGGTAAACTTTCAATAAAAAAACACAAATATGAAAGGAGTAAGGTGTTGTGATGAAATGAAATAGGACAGAGGATGGCGGAAAAAGTGTTATCTGCTGAGACCTTACTAAAAGGAAGAAGCAGGCCATTTGAATTTCTGGAGGAAGAGTATTCCAGACAGAGGAAATAACAAATTAGACCCTAAGGATAAGAACAAATTTGAATCTTTCAAGAAAAGTAAGAAGACTACTCTTTGTGAAGTGAATGCATTCCAGTTTATATTTCAGAGAGAGACATAGAAAGAAATCTTGTCATATGGAAAGCGAGGTGAAGGAAGTATGCACAGAGAAGGTTCAATTAGCTCATCTTTGGAGGTAAGTAAGGGAAGGCCTTTAGTTATATATAAATGATAATTATTATCAGTTTCATTATAAGATAATGCAGCTGGTTATGATGGCTCATGCCTGTAATCCCAGCACTTTGGGAGGCAGAGATGGGCGGATTGCTTGAGCCCAGTTGTTTGGGACCAGCCTGGGCAACATGGAGAAACCCCATTTCTACAAAAAATACAAAGAAGTTATCCGGGTGTGGTGGTGTGCACTTGTGGTCACAATTACTTGGGAGGCTAAAGGGGAGGATCACCTGAGCCTGAAAGGTCAAGGCTGCAGTGAGTTGAGATCGTGACACTACTCCATGTCTGGGTAACAGAGTGAGACCTTATCTCAAAAGAAAAAAAGTTAAACCTAACATTTGGCCTATAAAGTCACATTATGGAAAAGTACATGATTTCCTGTAGGCTTTTGAAACACAGGATGTAACTTATGGGTTCCCATAATACTTTGAAGATTCACAGGTAGGACAGGCAGGGAACCACTCCTGCCACATTGAAAAAAAAAATTAAACTGGTGCTTGATATTAGCAGGAAAGCATGTCAAATAATATTAGACAATGAGGCTTTATACACATCCTTAAAACAACACCAATCATCTTAATCCTAATGAACAAGCTTTAGTTCTTTCCCATCTCAAGCTTCTAAAAATATCTTCGTATTTAGATAGAAGGTCTTTTATATAAAAGAGAGAAGGCACCGGTATGCATAATCACTACCCACTGGACACCGTTTCCAGTTGGATAAATCAAGTTACTTTTGTTTTTGTTAGCCACTTTTGTTCACACTAATGGAAAAGACAGCGGAGTCCTCCCAATTGACACAATTTTGCAAATCAGCACAAGCAACAGGACTTTTATGAAATTGTTAAATAGCTCTTTCCTCCATGCCATGCAAATACATTTTTTGAGGCCAGAGAAGGCAATGTATCAGTCTTTTTGTTTCCGGTACCTAATAATATACTGGAACAACTCCAGCATTAGACAAAAATCTACTGTCGCCTATGTGCCAGAAACTTTACAAATGCCTCATATAATCTGCTCAACTCTGTAAGGCATATGGCTTATCACTAAAGTATATATAAGGGTATGTGTACAGCAAAGGCTTTGTGAATGATGATACTGTATTTGTATCCATTTAGAGGGAAATTTGGTTGAGTAAACTCTCAAAGTATTTGACTATAATTTTTTTTCCCCTTTAGCTATAGAGAGCAATAAGAAAAACTCAGGAAGTAAATTGCTGATTACAAATCTGTAAGTTTCAAAAAACTTGTCTGCAGGCCAGGAGTGAGGGCTCAAGCCTGTAATCCCAACACTTTGGGAGGCCGAGGCACACAGATCACTTCAGGCCAGGAGTTCAAACCAGCACGGCCAACATGATGAAACCCCGCCTCTACTAAAAATACAAAAATTAGCTGGGCGTGATGGCATACAACTGTAGTCCTCACTATTTGGGAGGCTGAGGCAGGAGAATCGCTTGAACCCTAGAGGCGAGGTTGCACTGAGCTGAGATTGTACCACTGCACTCCAGCCTAGATGACAGGGCAAGACTCTGTCTCAAACCAAAAAACAAAACAAAAAAAAACTTATCTGCAGATATATTTTAATTTCTATTTCTAATTGTATAAATTAGATAGTTCTAACGCTACAAATTGATACAATTTTATAAATATTAGTGCCTATTTAAAAATCAAATTGTGAATCCCACGTTCCCATTTCTTCATCTAAATGAAGGGCTGATAAGGATGAGTTCGCACTAGGGAACTGACTGACAGAAAAAAGAACACATGGACACATATACTAGGACAGAAAAAAGTCTACCTAAGTTTATTTTCAAATAGCTTCTTTAATATTGTTTAATATATATTGTCTTATAGCAAGGATTTTATATGTGTGTTTTTAAATTGACAGAGCAGGGTCTGTGAACACTCTGAAATTATAGGCAAAAATCTATCTGTGATTTTTTCATAGCTTTGTTTTATGATTAACATAGAGAAAAAAGTAGTAGAACATTAAGATACTGTTGCTTGCATCCATATGCACAGTATTCTCAGCTATAGTGCACATATATGGCTTGGAAAACAGAGTCAATTTATTTGTACAGATTTGCTTGGCTTTTTATTTAATCAGCTCAAAAGAAACATTTGGCTGGGGAAGCTCCAGACACTGATTACTCAATATCTTCTATGTTATAAAAGATTTTTTGGAGTCTCAACTGACAAAAAGCCATTGGAGGGAATGCTTCACAATCTTAAAAAAGAAAAAAAAGTTCAATGCAAGAAAATATCCAGTAGAGTATATGTATCTTTACCTCTAATAGTTTAATGCATTTTAATATTAGTTTTTTGTAATCAAAGAATTAGATATATGTACCATTTGACCTTTTATGTTTTCTCCCCCACGTGATAAAATTAACTTTCTCTTCATGAAGGAAATTTTTTTTTTAAAGACTTAACTTAAAACTTGAAAAAAAAGAAAGTGTACTCAAATCAGTACATTTTATTAGTAAGACTGAATTACATTAATTGAATGCTTTCAAAATGACCTTCAATCCTCAAAACACTTAAAAGGTGCTAGAGTAACTAATAATGAAGGCCCTAGAGTCACCTGAAGGGGCTCTACCAATTAAGATAATTGTTTGAACTTCAGCTCATTACTTGATGTTTCAATTTCCTTATTTAAACTAAGAGGGTAATAATAATGCCCACCTCATTGGGGTTGTTGTGAGGATAAGTGAGAATACTAATACAAATGCTTAGAATAAATAAATTAATTACTATTATAATGACTATAAATAAAGAAATTAAGGCTTAGAAAAGTTAAGCAATTTGTCTAACATATAAAGCCAGTAATAGCAGAGCAGGGTTTTAAAAAAAACCAACCAGGTACTACATCTCACTCCAAAGCCTGTGTTTTTACTACGTTGTACTGTCTCCTACTATGTCTTGTCATAATAAATCCAGAAAAATTTAAACTCACATGAAAGATATAACTCTTCTAGTTAGTTTACATAGTGAGAACAGTTTCTTATTTAGACTTCACATTTTATCATAGGTTTTTTGTGGAATGTTAAAAACAGTAATAAGTTTAATGTTAAATATTCAAACTATATGAATGTAAAAACATAGGTGGCTTCTATTCTATTCCCTGATTCTACTCCCCTATGAGTGTTCTCGTTTACTGTAATAAGTACTTCCTCTAACTAACCACATGAGCTAATGTGTCCCTTATGTGAAAAATGGGGATAATGATGC
>NW_016107318.1:11752171-11753656 GCF_001604975.1 Cebus imitator
AAAAAAAAAAAAAAAATAAAAAAAAATAAAAATAAATTAATTGATTAGAAGTACTGTGACGTGGGTCAAAACAAAAAAACTATCAAATAACCAAAGCACAATTTTAAAAAAGTAAAGCATTACTCACAATTTTACTAAAATTAAAAAATTTTAGTTCCTAAAAATAAAGCACAGTAAGTAGTTTTTAAGGGCCATGTTTCTTTCCTGCAATTGCCACCCCAGTCACTTATTGTTAGTTTCAAGTCACAATGAGCTCAGGCTGAAATCTAAAGCACTTGGACATATTGATCAAGTAATTATTTTAGGGGAGGGATAAGATGGTAGAGATGGAATATTTCTAGGAAATGAGTTAAAAAGAAAAGCAAAAATGTCAGCACCTCTAAGATGGTCATAAAGTTGTACTGATGGTTGATAAATTCAGCGTTGAGTGAAAAACATGTACCTCTGGAATGATGACAGCTGGGTTCACAGATTTGCATCACTGGTACCCAACTATTTAAATGTTCACTATTTCAACACTCCAGTGATGTATACCTTTCAAATATTTAAGTATATGTAACTGTGATATTGCAAAGGATGGGAAAAAAAACCTCAAGTAGAAAAAAAAATTGTGAAAACTAAACTAGGACTTATCAAATTGTAATTGTGAGTATAAATATGTGGCCTAGAAATCTGAGTATCAAATTTTAAATTAATAATCGATTGATTGTGATTGTTAACAAACTACCAGATTATTCAGATTTTCCCCCTTAAGTTGACATTAAGGATAAAGTCTCAGGGACCATATTGTGTCTTATTAAAACTGGAGGTGAGCTTTGCTATATGAACAGTATTTGTCATTCATAAACATTGACTGTCTCTCCCTTTTTAAAGTAAATGAAATTGCAAGCAGAATCCAAATGAACAAAACTGTGGGTGGGATGGGGTGGATATAAAGTCAAATTTTAAAATAGCAGATTTTGATTGAAATTGTTTTTAAAACAGACTTACTCGGTAGTGTATGTGGTAATACAAAGATAGGGTTTGGTGCCCTGACTTTATTTCTGTATTACTTTACTAGTTTAAAGTCCCCCCACCCCCCTAAAAAAATCATAAAATTTGTACAATCAATACAAAATCTGAGACTTTAAGTCAGAAAACGTATTAAAAGAGCAAGAACACTGCACTAGCTATTAAAGTTAGGCGTAACAATCACTGTGAATAACAGGAAATACTTCCAGCTGATTTTAGAATAACTAATAATAAACAAATCTCAATATTAAAGTGCTTTTTTGAAAATGACATAAGCAGGACTGGTTTACCACCACCCTTGTTTCGGTTTCTTTTTTTCTTTTTTTGAGACGGAGTTTTGCTCTTCTTCCGCAGGCTGGAGTGCAATGGCACGATCTCGGCTCACCGCAACCTCCGCCTCTTGGGTCCAGGCAATTCTCCTGCCTCAGCCTCCTGAGTAGCTGGGATTACAGGCATGCACCACCATGCCCAGCT
>NW_016107318.1:11755396-11761432 GCF_001604975.1 Cebus imitator
CCGCCTCGGCCTCCCAAAGTGCTGGGATTACAGGCTTGAGCCACCGCGCCCGGCCAGCAAATAAATTTTTAAAGAAAATGTTCTCTCCATAAATAACTTTTACCGTAAGATAGAAGCTCTCATAGGTAAGTCTATTCTGAAAGATAAACACAATACAATTCGAAATAGGCCAAATTGGCTACTTTACAAAAAAAGAAACTTCCTAGGATGTCTGCAAAACAAATACACTTCGCTCTTACTTGACTCCATTTTATAAACAAATGTGCTTGCAAATCTGCACAAATTAACTCAATTTACTCTTACTACAATTTCATCCCACTAATTGGACCTTTCATCTATGTCTTAATAAATTTTAATGGTAGAGACAAGCTGTTCTATAGTTTGATAACAGCCTTACTTTCTGTTATGAAACAGAACAGTACCCTTTGGCTAATGTAATTTTTAGGCTTAACATACATTTGGTTTCTTCTCTTTTTTCGTTTAGCAAAAAGAAGCTCAAAGAGGGAAGACTTTCATCACTTAAATAAAATGAATATAGTAAATATTAGCTAGACAAGTCCATTACAAAAGGTAGCTGTGCAGCAGTCTCCAGCTGTGAAAGAGGAGACATTTATCACATATTATTTTAGTAATGTACATATAAAGTCATTTTTTCTAAAAAAGCAAATACTTTGACTTAAATGCCAGTGTTGAAAAAGTTAAAATTTTTGCTTTCAATGTATTCTTCTTAAAACTGAAATACAGACCTAATTCTCACATAAATATATATACCTACTTCGTAAAGAAGCTCAATTGAAGTTGATTAGCTTTCAGTTTCCATCAATTTGAGATAAAACATGTTATTGTCTTTATTCCATAAGGTAATAATTTTCACTGTCACTTGCTCAATTTGCACTTACTACATAAATGGAATACAGCAGGCTGGGTGTGGTGGCTCACACCTGTAATCCCAGCACTTTGGGAGACCAAGGCGGGTGGATCACATGAGGCCAGGGGTTTGAGACCAGCCTGGCCAACATGGTGAAACCCTGCCTCTACTAAAAAAAAAACAAAAAAATTAGCCAGCCATGGTGGCACACACCTGTAATCCCAGCTAATCGGCAGGCTGAGGCAGGAGAATCACTTGAAGCTGGGAGGCGGAGGTTGCAGTGACCAAGATCGAGCCACTACACTCTAGTCTGGTTGATAGAGCTAGACTTCATCTCAAATCGCCCCCTCCACCCCCACCACACACACACTGTATTACAGTTAAATAGTACACTCTTACATATGTCAGTTTATATCTATTGGAGTTTACCACAAGCATATGGCCACCTGGATTTTTTTTCAGAATTACTCTTTGCCATTAAACAGGATATACTTTCCTTTTAATACAGGATCATTAAATGTCAATAATGAAATGTTTAACTTTAAGAACAACAAATTAAAAAATTACACCTTGCTGTTATTTTTTAATAAATTGAAGTAGGCAGGGTGTGGTGGCTCATGCCTGTAATCCCAGTGCTTTGGAAGGCCCTAAATGGAAGGATAGCTTGAGGCCAGGAGTTAAAAACCAGATTTGGCAATACAGACAGACTCGTTTCTACCAAAAATAAAAACAATTAGCTGGGCACGGTGGTGTGATAACTACTAAGGAAGCTGAGGTGGGAGCACTGTTTGGGCCCAGCATTTCGAGGTTGCAGTGAGCTGTGATCACACCACTATACTTAAGCATGGGTGACAGAATGAGACATGGTCTCTTAAAAAAAAAATGGAAACGAAAGAAGAATCTGTTGTAGGGGGAGGGCTGGTTACTGTAAAATTTTATACTCAACCAATTCATTTCTCCAAAGGTAGGTTGTTACTTCCCACAAAAGAGAAAAAGATGGTTCATTAATAAATCTTCTTAAAAACAACTTACGTGTCTCTTACAATGAGTGCAGGTTGAAAAAAAAAAAAGACAAGTTAGGAATTGTGAAAAGTCACTAGGGAAGTCATGGTGTTAGAAAAGTTTTGGAGACAGTCTAGGTTCAAATTCTTGGTCATGCTACTCAGAGAAACTTTTGATGTTGGGTAAGTTTCTTTACCCCTTTTAGCCTCAAATTTCTCATCTAAAAAATTAGTCACTGTGTTAAATAAGAAATAGCAAATAGAGGTATTAGCACTGAGCCTAGTATGGGCCCAATAAGGCAGCTATTACCATTAATGTGAAGACAAGCTGACCAGGGACCTCATTAATAACCTTGCAAAAGCTACTATGGTCGTTTTGCTTCAAAGCCCACTCTTGGCTGGGCATGGTGGCTCACACCTGTAATCTCAGCAATTTGGGAAGCCTAACTGGGAAGATCGCTTGAGGTGGGGAGTTCGAGACTAGCCTGGCCAACCTGGCGAAACTCCGTCTCTACTAAAAAGTACAAAAATTAGGCGTGGTGGCATGCACCTTATAATCCCAGCTACTGGGGAGGCTGAGGCAAGAGAATCGCTTGAACCTGGGAGGCGGAGGTTGTAGTAAGCCGGGATCACGCCAGTGCACTCCAGCTCGGGCCACAGAGCGAGACCTTGTCTCAAAAAAACCAAAAACCCACTCTTTTCCTTTCTTAGTAGGTTAACAACTACTGGTAACTTTCTCGTATTCAATATTAGTGTTAACGTCTCTACAGAACTAAGGGAATAAAAGGGGTAGAGCTAAAAATCGAATTTTACAGGTAGCAATAACCTGGACTCAGGTAAAAGTGCATGACGCATAATTTGTCAAAGGGCCCTCATCCAACTATTCTACCAATCCTCAGTAGACCTGATGGGGGTTAGAAGGGTATTCACCGGCATATGATTTTTTTTTTTTTTTTTTGAGACGGAGCTTTGCTCTTGTTACCCAGGCTGGAGTGCAATGGCGCGATCTCGGCTCACCGCAACCTCCGCCTCCTGGGTTCAGGCAATTCTCCTGCCTCAGCCTCCTGAGTAGCTGGGATTACAGGCACGCGCCACCATACCCAGCTCAATTTTTGTATTTTTAGTAGAGACGGGGTTTCACCATGTTGACCAGGATGGTCTCGATCTCTTGACCTCGTGATCCACCCGCCTCAGCCTCTCAAAGCGCTGGGATTACAGGCGTGAGCCACTGCGCCCGGCCCGGCATATGATTTTAAAACAAAATCACTTCAGGCAAAAGAAAAGTCTAGCACCCAGAATAGTACATACTAGGCAGGATTAATCTTAATAATTACGTGTTGAATGAATCAATAAGCTGTACATTTCAAATGGAAACTTTAATTTCCTAGGAAACACCGAGTTATTGAACAAAATTTTCATTTGCTATTATTCTGAACTTACCAAGAGGTCAAGATTCAAGTTTTTATTTTGACTTGATTATTTCAAAAACCGTATGCGGTAGGAATAATCCCTAAAGTAATGAAAACAAGGAATGAGATTTATAAGCGGTTGAGTAAACTGCCCAAAGTTAACATAGTTTGTAAAGTATAGAAGCAGCTAAGATTTGAACTTGCTTTTCAGGGCTCCAAAATCCAAGCTGTCTGAGCATCACTAAAGCTTGTACCACTGCTCGTCTCCCTAAACTGTCTGGTACACAGAACATTTATTACATTTTAACGTTTTTGGTCTTCTATGTTGCCAGTGCTTCCATTTCACATTACCTCCTTTGCTGGGCTATACCCTCAATACAACGAGAATGGTGTCAGAGTACAGGCCCTAACAACAGAAAATCTGTTTTGCTCCGTACGCCGGAGATCTGGCGCCACCACCACAAGCGACAAACACAGGCTGGGGTCCAGAAAGGCTGCCGACCGCGCCCAGATCTCAAGTTTTAGTCAAGGCCCACGTTCAGACTAGGAGAGGGGAGAAGAGAGGTTATCTTTCCCGATACCCTCGCCACGGTGGAAGCACTGAGGAGAAGGTTGGAGTCGCAGTAACAGTGCAAGCAATAAGCCCGAATGTCCCTCTTAAGCCCGTTAAACGCACTTACTTGAGCGAAGTAATTCTAGGACAGTAGGCCGGCACCGGCAACGGAAAAGGCTTCTCTGTCCTCCAGCCCAGGGGCTGGTGCTGACGACATCTGGGCTGCGCCGCAGAGAGTGAAGGCCCAGTGCGAGGCCGCGATCCCAGCGGACGGAGCGCGCGCTCACGAAAGGGGCGGGGCATCCCAGCGGCGTCACCTTTAAGCGTCATGGGCGGGGCTGCAGTTTCTGGACCTGGGACTTTGAACATGTCGCGCATGAAGCGGATGGCGGGGCCGGATCCCCGCGCTGGTTTCAAAGCAGGTGGAACAGACTGCAGTACCTCCGTACCCCAAGGGCTATTGAAGGCAGCGAGGAAGAGCGGCCAGTTAAACCTGTCGGGTAGAAACCTCAGTGAAGGTAAGACCCGAAAGTACGACCCTATTGTGTCTCTTGTCAGAAATCCTTTGGCCCAGGCGGCTTCCCTTTTCTCTGGGCTGGCTTTGGCCCCCTTTCTCAGACTGCTAGCCAGAATTTCTGTGCTCTGATCTAATCGCTTTACTCATTTCGACCGGCGTGGTCAGCTTAGTTCAATTCCTTCCCAGGTTCCAGCAATCTCTGTTGATTGCTAAAAATACGATCTAAATTTAAACGGGGTGCTTTCTGGGATTCCCATATTCTGTGGGATGAACAACATAATATGTGACGAAACTAGCTATCAGATCACAGGCAAATCTTTTGTTTCTTTGGCCCTTATTTTACTTCTCTTATTTTGATCTTCAAGGGCACTTACCAAAGCTAAAATTCTATATTTTATCTGCTCCTTTGTGAACCTGCACTGTTCCCTGCCGAGACGCCTTTCTGAATGCAACTGTGCAGAGTCCTAATTACAAGGAACAATGAGCATATTTTTTAAGTTGAAGATCAGGATAGATGCCACACAAACTGTTTGAATGTGGGGACATCCTGAGAAACCTGGTAAAGACCAACAAACACAAATCTGGATACCATGAATAAATGGCCGGATGCTCTTCTGATTGTCCTGTGTGTGTGTGTAAGAGAGAGAGGGAGGGAAATGGAGAGATGGAGAAATAGAGCATTCTTCCTGTAATGTTTTTCTTCATTTATATTTAGGTTATAAGACTAATTAAAACCTTCCATTTTTCTTCTAATGATTGCTTTCTTATTGTGATAATTATAAAGTAGATTAGGCAAACAAATACTTGCTGGATGAATAAAAGGACATATGAAAAAGAACTCCTACTCTGCCAAAAAGAGTTTTCGATCAATGGGAACTTTTTCAAACTACAGTTTGAAAAAGTAAGCATTTTCAAACTACAGTTGTGCATATGTATATACTTGGTTTCCCCAAAACCTGGAAGATTTTTCTCTAAACGTGCATACTTAAGTATCGTTACTAACACTCTGTTCTCTTACCTGTTTAATTTTTAATAGCGTTTATTACTATCAGAATTTATATCATTTATGTTTTTTGTCTTCTCTGCCCTCCAACCAAAAAGTTAATTCCATGAAGTCCATTCCGTGAGATTTGTTTTGTTCATTGTTGTATTTCTATCACTGAAAATAGTGCTTGAAAATATTGATATTTTCAAGTGATAGAAAGTATTTCTATCACTGAAAATAGAGTCTTCTTAAATATTGTGGAAGCAATAGGTAAATGAATGAGTATTCTGAAATCATAATTGGTGTGCTAGAATGTACTTACTGATTAGACTCAGGTGGTTTAGTCTGTTAAACCTTAAGAGAGCACATGGATTTTGACCCTTACGTCTGTAATGATATGGATAAGAACTGCTTAGGTTAAGGCCGGGCGCGGGGGCTCAAGCCTGTAATCCCAGCACTTTGGGAGGCCGAGGCGGGTGTATCACGAGGTCAAGAGATGGAGACCATCCTGGTCAACACGGTGAAACCCCGTCTCTACTAAAAATACAAAAAATTAGCTGGGCATGGTGGTGCGTGCCTGTAATCTCAGCTACTCAGGAGGCTGAGGCAGGAGAATTGCCTGAACCCAGGAGGCGGAGGTTGCGGTGAGCCGAGATCGCGCCATTGCACTCCAGCCTGGGTAACAAGAGCGAAACTCCATCTC
>NW_016107318.1:11761452-11770695 GCF_001604975.1 Cebus imitator
AAAAAAAAAAAAAAAAAAAAAGAACTGCTTAGGTTATTGTTGTGTAATCAGAACCTAACACATTACCTGGTACATAAAATGATTTTACATGAGTGAATAAACAGTATTTCATAGGAGGGAAAAATATAAATGGGAGAAGCTCATGGTATTTGTGGCTTTTATATAAAAAAGGAATCCCTGTTATCATAATATAGAAGGTCTTTCCCTGTCTGGCTGTATGTATCCTTCAGTTTCATCACTTGTCACTGAACTTTTGATAGGCAAACCAGTATGATTCTGAACTATTTGTGGCTCCTTACGGGGTCGTGCTTATCTTCCTATTTTTGCTCACATAACATTGAGATGGTTAATCACTCTGTGCCCTAATTTCTCATTTATTATGCAGGAATAATAACAGGACCTATTAAGGTTTAAATGAGATAATATGAGGTAAAGCACCTGATATGTAAAAAGTACACAGTACAAATTCACCATTGCTGTCACCATGGCAGTAACCTTGTAACTGGTTTTCTGGAATTTTTGCTTTACATCTCACTCTTGCTACTCCAGGGGCTGAGGCAGGAGGATCACTTGAGCCCAGGAGTTTAAGGCTATAGTGCCCTATGATTGCACCTGTGAATAGCCACTGCACTCTAGCCTGGACAGTGTGGTGAGACCCTGTCTATAAACGACAACAACAGCTACTCTCATTCTCTAAATCCTAGTGTCATTACCAAGAGTCATTTTTCCAAAACAGAATCTTATATTACTCAAAACATTCAATGACTTCCCATAGCCCAGAAGATAAAGTATAGGTAAAGTTTTTAGCACAGCGTATGAAAGCTTTTCTAAACTTTTCCCTTTACTATTTACTCTGTGGCCTCTTTTCAGCATCCTATACTTTAATAATGACAGTAGCTCACACCTGTAATCCCAGCACTTTAGGAGACTGAGAGACAGGAGGATCACTTGAGGCCAGGAATTCAAGACCAGCTTGGGGCAACATAGTGAGATTCCCATCTCTACAAAAAATAAAAGAATTAGATGGGCATGTTGGTGTGCGTCTGTAGTCCTAGCTGCTTGGAGGACTGAGGTGGGAGGATTGCTTGAGCCTAGGAGTTCGAGGCTGCAGTGAGTGCTATGATTGTGCCATTGCACTCCAGCTTAGGCAACAGAGTGAGATCCTGTCTCTAAAATAATACTAATAATGATACTAACAAAAATTACCTTTCCTCAAAACAACCATACTTTAAAATTTTTTAAAGAACTATTTGAATGAAAGTTGAGCAGATGGTACATTATATTCCCATATACCCTCTGTTTCCAGCTTCCAGTTTCCTGTTATTAACATCTTGCATTAATATAGAACATTTGTTATAATTGATAACCAATATTGATACATTATTATTAACTGAAGTTCATATTATTAACTGAAGTTTGTTAGGGTTCATTCTTATTGTCATACAGTTCTATGAAATTGACAAATGCATGTAATGTATCCACCATTAGAGTATCATACAGAATAATTTCACTGCCCTAAAAATTCCCTGTGCTCTACCCATTCATTCCTAACCCATCTTCCCCTGAACTGTGGGCAATCACTGATCTTTTTCTTATTTCTATAGTTTTACCTTTTCCAGAATATCTCTTAATTCAAATCATACCAGTAGGTAACCTTTTTGAACTGATTTTTTAACTAATCAGTATGCATTTAAGGTTCATCCATGTATTTTTGATGACTTAATCATTTATTTCTTTTTATTGCTGAGTAATAGTCCATTGTATGAATGTACCATTTTGTTTATCCATTCACCTTTTGAAGGACATCTTGGATACTTCCAGTTTTTGGCAGTTATGAATAAAGCAGCTCTAAACATTCATGTTCAGGTTTCTGTTTGGATATGTGTTCAGCTCATTTGGGTAAGAACCTAGGAGCATGATCATTGGATCATATGATAAGTTCTTACTGTTGATCATATTTTTATGCCACTTGTTTCTGCTCAGTAACTGATTATTCAGTGCATAAATGACATATATAAATAGGCTGGTGGCTTGTTAGTTATGATTCTTAAATTTTGTGTCATATGAAATCTAGATAAATGCTGCAGAGGTGTTTTTGACCTGGTCAAAAGTAAGTACAGAAAGTGATTATTTTATTTTCTGATAAACTTTTACTAACTTGTCCCTCATGCTGATTCCTTGCACATTACTGTTTTTTAATATATGTTAATTTCAAAAGTCTTATCTTTATTTTTATCCCCAAATATTATTTCCTCAAATTATGAATTACATTCAAAAGATATTTAGGTTTTTTTTTTAAATTTTTTATAGACAGAGTCTTTATGCTTTATGTGTCACCCAGGCTGGAGTGCAGTGCCTCAATCATGGCGTACTGCAACCTCAAAGTCCTGGGTTCAAACTATCTTCCCTTCTTAGCCTCTCAAGTAGCTAGGACTACAGATGTGTGTGCCATCAAATCCAGCTACTTCTTTTATTATTTGTAGAGACTGGGTCTCACTATATTGTCCAAGCTAGTCTCGAACTCCTGGATTCAAGCGACCCTGCCACCTCATCCTCCCAAAGTGCTTGGATTACAGGCATGAGCCACCATGCTACACTCAAAAGATATTTTAAGACATGGCTTCTTTCAGATTGCACTCTCTCTCTTGCTGTCTATACTCCTGCCACGCTGCACCGCAACTGTTTCCTCCAGCTAAGGACATTGGCTCCTGCTCTTCCCTCTGGCACCTCACCTCTCAACCGCTCTCTCTCTCTCTCTCTATATATATATATATATATATGCAGTAAGATATTTTATGTGAAATATATGAGATAAATATAAAACTATTTTGTATGCTATAGGGAGTTACACAGATACTTATTCAAATAGCATTTATTATTTATCTACTATCTATGTTTCTTCCAGATATAGTTGCAGAGGAAATAAAGATTAATGACACTTTCAAACAGTTTATAGTCTCATAAATGTTTTAATGTAAGCTTTATTTATTATTAATAATTGTATTTGTTAAATAATTTAAATTTTTATGTTATATTTTAATTCTTTTTCTCTCTTCACATTTACATAGTCATATTTGTAGAGTTTTTTCTGTTCCTTCTTTTTTTAGTGGTAGGATCTCATTCTGTTGACCAGGCTAGAGTACAGTGACATAATAGTTTATTGAACCTTGAATCCCTAGGCTCAAGTGATCTCCTGCCTCAGCCACCTGAATAGCTGGGACCGCAGGCATGTACCATTATGCCTGGCTAATGTTTAAACTTTTCACAGAGATGGGGTCTTGCTATATTGCCCAGCTTGGTCTCAAATTCCTGACGTCAGCAATCCTTCTGCCTTAGCCTCCCAAAGTACTGGGATTATGGATATGAGCCACTATACCTGACCCCATTCCAGTTATTTCTCCATTGAGGAAACAAAACTTAGTCTTTAATTTTTACATATATAATGAAAAGCAGTTAGAATTCTGTTGTTTTTTGCTCTTAGATGGTAGCCTCCTTAAATAGAAATTTTCTTAATGGAAGCTGTACAAGGGCAGTGAGAGATTTTATTAACCTGATAGGATTATTAACTAGACTGTAAACTCAGTCCAGTACAGTGATAAAGAGCAAACAGGTAAACATGTATAGGTATAGTACGTCTTGAGGGTATTAACGTTTACCCATAACTGGAATCTGGTTACTCTTTAGGGTGTTTAGGAATACAGTTGACCCTTTAATAATTCAGGGATTATAGGGCTCACTCCCTTGTGCAGTCAAAAACCCATGTATAACTTTTGACTCCCCTGAAACTTAACTACTCATAGCTTACTGTTGACTGGAAGCCTTACTGATAACATGGTCAATTAACATGTATTTGTATCTTATATGTATTATATACTATATTATTACCAAACTAAGGAAAAGAAAATGTTATTAAGAAAATCATAAGTAAGAGAAAATATATTTACTATTCATCAAGTGGAGTGGATCATCATAAAGGTCTTCATCCTCATCATCTTCACGTTGAGTAGGCTGAGGAGGAGGAGGAAAAGGAGGGGATGGCCTTGCTTTCTTATTGATAGCAGAGGCAGCAGAAAATGCATATATAAGTGGACCTGTGCAATTCAAACTCATATTGTGCAAGGATAAAGTGTACTTTCTTTTTGTAGGCTCTAATTCTTTTTTGAAAATGCCGTTTATTATTTTCTTGTTTATAAAAGCATGTCTGCTGTAGAAAGATTAGAAACTACATAGAAAAGCATAAAAAGTGAAGAAGCCAGCCAGAGTTAATCACTGTTAATGTTTTGGAGATTTTTCTTCTAATACAGTGTGTGTGTGTATCTATGTATAATTTGACTTCTACTTTTTATTTAATTTGGTTTATTTATTTATTGAGACAGCATCTTACTCTGTTGCCCAGGCTGGAATGCAGTGGTAAGATCACAGCTCACTGCTACCTTGACCTCCTGAGTTCAAAAGTGATCTTCCCACCTCAGCCTCCCAAGTATCCGAGACTACAGGCATATGCCACCATGCCTGGCCAATCTTTATATTTTTTGTAGAGATGAGGTCTTGCTATGTTGCTCAGGCTGGTCTTTAACTCCTGCACTCAAGTGCTCTGCCCACTTCAGCCTCCCAAAGTGCTAGGGTTATAGGCATGAACTGTTGTGCCTGGCCCTACTTTTTATTTTTAACAAATTAGAATTGTACTGACTCCTGTTTTTCTGACTTCTGTTTGTACATTTTATTTTTTAATTTTTTTGTTTGTTTGTTTGAGACGGAGTCTCTCTCTGACACCGGGCTAGAGTGAGTGGTGCAGTCTTGGCTTACTGCAACCTCCGTCTCCCGGTTCAAGTGATTCTTCTGCCTCAGCCTCCCTAGTAGCTGGGACTACAAGTGCACACCACCACGTCTGGCTAATTTTTTGTATTTTTAGTAGAGACTAGGTTTCACCATGGTGGCCAGTATGGTCTCAACCTCTTAATCTTGTGATCTGCCTGCCTTGGCGTCCCAAAGTGCTGGGATTGCAGGCGTGAGCCATTGCGCCCAGCCTATTTGTACATTTTGATTGTCACTTGAAAAAAATCTTATTTTTAGTAGCTATATGATAGTCCATCTTATGACTACCTGTGTGTCCATAATAGTCCATCTTATGACTATATATGACTATATGTAATAGGACTAATTAATATGTATTAATATTTAAACATTCAAATTTTGTTAGCAATTTTTAAGCATCCATTCTGAGTATCAGTTCTATAACTTATTTGGAAAGATATTCTCAAATAGAAATAATTGTTAATAAACAACCTCAAAGAAAAATATTGTGTGTGTAAGTGACAACTCTCTTTATGAGCAGCAACATGAGAAAATATTGTCAGTTTGGTTCAATACAAATGTTGCAGTTCTTTTTCATTGGACTACATAAAATGAAGATGGAGTTGTAAAGGAGGTGTTGATTGTTACTTTCCAGTTGCATGACCATGGCAGAAAAGTAGTGCAGGAAGGTTATTGAATGATTATCTAAAACTGAGGAAAAGTAAAAGGTGCCAGAGTTTGGACCAAAAGAATACTGTAAATTCTAATGGAAACTGTACTGTTGATCTGAAAGACAAATTGGTAAGAGGACAATTTATTAAACAAGCCATTTAAATTAGCTTGGAAACCAATTATTTGAAAGGGAAATATGGGCATAAGGCTATCCTGCCTTATTTTGAGGAGAGCAGTTTTGTTAGTTTTTGTTTGTGTAATTATGTAATTAGGTCTAGGGCACCTAAGCATTAAGAAAACATACTGTTTTAGGATAATGAGAATTTGCCTTATTCAGTATGTGTAGTTTGTTAGGACAGAATAAAAAGTGTGACACAGAGTCGAGTGTGGCAGCTCATACCTTTAATCCCAGCACTTTGGGAGGCCGAGGCAGGTGGATCCCTTGAGCCTAAAAGTTCAAGAGCAGCCTGGGCAACAAGGCAAAATCTTATCTCTACTAAAAATACAAAAATTAGCCAGACATGGTGGCACATACTTGTATTCCCAGCTACTTGGAAGGCTGAGGCAAGAGGATCACCTGGGTCGGGGGGTTGAGGCTGCTGTGAGCTGTGACCTGACCACTGCACTCCAGTCTGGGCGACAGTGAGATCCTGTCTAAAAAAAAAAAAAAAAAAGTTAACACAAACTATATTTACTAAGGTTTTAAATAACCATCTTAAATCTATATAAACCATGTTCTGTTTTACTATTTAGCTTCATTCTGTATTTTGACTATTGGTGGTTTAATAGAACTTATTGTGATATTTCTAAATAGCTAACGAGGATTAAGCAAAGTATCCAGGATATTTTAATAACACATAATTCCAGAAAAAACTGTGCTTCCAAGTAAGCTGATTGTTAAAACAAGCTAATTCTTAAACAATTCTTAGAAATTAAAGCAAGAGGAAAGCCCATATATATTTATATATGTATGGATTACATATACACACACATATACATGTGTGTTTATATATGTGCCAGAATCTTAAGATAAACATTTAATTTTTTTTATTGTACTTTAAGTTCTGGGGTACATGTGCAGAACGTGCAGGTTACATAGGTATACATGTGCCATGGTGGTTTGCTGCATCCATCACCCCGTCATCTACATTAGGTATTTCTCTGAATGCTATCCCTCCCCTATTCTCCCACCCGCTGCTAACCCTCCTCTAGCCCCTCACCCCCTGACGGGCCCTAGTTCGTGATGTTCCCCTCCCTGTGTCCATGTGTTCTCCTTGTTCAACACCCACTTATGAGTGAGAACATGCAGTGTTTGGTTTTCTATTCTTGTATCAATTTGCTGAGAATGATGATTTCCAGCTTTATCCATGTCTGCAAAGGACATGAACTCATCCTTTTTTACGGCTGCATAGTATTCCATGGAGTATATGTGCTACATTTTCTTATCCAGTCTTTCATTGATGGGCATTTGGATTGGTTCCAAGTCTTTGCTATTATCAAAAGAGCCACAGTAAACATACGCGTGCATGTGTCTTTATAATGGAATGATTTATAATCCTTTAGGTATATACCCAGTAATGGGATTGCTGGGTCAAATGGTATTTCTGTTTCTACATCCTTGAGGAATTGCCACACTGTCTTCCACAATGTTTGAACTAATTTGCACTCCCACCAACAGTGTAAAAGCATTCCTATTTTTCCACATCCTCTCCAGCATCTGTTGTCTCCAGATTTTTTAATGATCGCCATTGTAACTGGTATGAGATGGTATCTTAATGTGGTTTTGATTTGTGTTTCTCTAATGACCAGTGATGATGTGCTTTTTTTCATATGTTTGTTGGCTGTATATATGTCTTCTTTTGAGAAGTGTCTGTTCATATCCTTTGCCCACTTTTTGATGTGTGGTTTTTTTTTTGTTTGTTTGTTTTCTTGTGTATTTGTTTAAGTTCTTTGTAGATTCTGTATATTAGCCCTTTGTCGGATGCGTAGATTGCAAAAATTTTTTTCCGTTCTGTTGGTTGCCAGTTTACTCTAATGATAGTTTCTTTGGCTGTGCAGATGCTCTTTATTTTAATTAGATCTCACTTGTCTATTTTGGCTTTTGTTGCCATTGGTTTCGGTGTTTAAGCCTAGGTTTTCTTCTAGGGTTTTTATGGTGTTATGTCTTATGTTTAAATCTTTAATCCATCTTGAGTTAATTTTTGTATAAGGTGTAAGGAACGGATCCAGTTTCAGCTTTCTACATATGGCTAGCCAGTTTTCCCACCATCATTTATTAAACAGGGAATCCTTTCTCCATTCCTTGTTTTTGTCAGGTTTGTCAAAGATCAGATAGTTGTAGATGCGTGGCATTATTTCTGAGGCCTCTGTTCTGTTCCATTGGTCTGTATCTCTGTTTTGGTACCAGTACCATGCGAACATTTAATTTTAGTCTATTAAAATTTAGGGAAGTCTTTGTGTTTGAATTTCAAGACAAGGAACTCGATTGTTAATTGAAAGTCCTATTCCTGTTTCTTGATTCATTAAAATAATGATTAAACTTCAGTGCCTCAACCTCTTGAAATGTATATGTCAAGTTATTATTACCAATGTCAGCTTTTTTGATAAATTGGTGCAAATTTAAATTATTCCTTTATTATTGTCATACTCAGCCATTTGCATTTTAATATGTTTCTTGAGTAGGAGAGGAAAAGGAGGAGTTAGATAACAAGTGAACACCCTCTGTCATAGATACTGTCATAGGAAAAAACCAGACTGGGAAAAATGGAATTACAGTTTTGTTAAGACTTGTCTTCATCATAAAGCTGAAGGTACTCTCAAAGTAATAAATTTGGGTATATTTTTCTCACAGAGATTGGTAAAAATGTATTCCTTTTCATACGTTAAGCATTGTTTCATTTTTCTTACAGTGTCCTTCTGACCTTTAGGGCAGAACAGTTCCCATTATGCTAACTTAATAATGGCCCAGATGGTCTAAATCACAAAGATATAACCCTTTGAGTCAAACTCAAGCTGCAACTAAGTTGATGCTTTTCATATAACTCTTTATATCTTTGGGATGTGTATTTGTGTGTATTTTTTATTAAAATTTGAAGATAAACTGAAAGTGAGTGGGCAGTATTGTGCTTTGCCAGTATGAGGCTCTTTAATGTATGAGTCCATTGGTGGCCATGAATAAACTACAATGGAGAAAACTGGAATGCTTATCGATGAGCTTTCCCTGATTTTTTACATAGTGATTTGATTTCTTTGTTTATTCTTTTAAAGTGCTCATAATTGGTTATTCAGTGAATAACATTTGTAGGATAAGCTCTTATCATCAGAACACTACTCTAAACCTAGCATAACCCTTTTTGTACTACTGTTGTTAGGTCCTAGCATTTAATTGTCAATGGGGACCTCTCATTTAATCAACAAGGAAACTGGGGACCAGAGAATACCATATTAAGGTTACCGACCAATATGATTAGTTGCAGGGTTTAAACCACAACCTTAGGTCCCAGACTCTTAGATTGGTGGTTTGAGATACCATACTGTGTATCATAATTTAACATGTTTACTGTTTTTTGGAAGACTGGAATTGACATAGGCTAGAATATGGACCTTAATGGGAATTGGGTATGATTTTCTGCCTTAAGGAAATAGTTATTTTCATTACTACGGGTGATCATGATGTCTATGTAATTGTCTAAAAAATTCAAAAAAAGATTTTTAAATCTCATGGTTTGTTGCTCCTATAGTTTACTGGCTACACATTTTTTTTTTTTTTTTTTTTTT
>NW_016107318.1:11771191-11819829 GCF_001604975.1 Cebus imitator
AAAAAAAAAGCTGAGGAAGGCCAGGGACCAGGCATGATTGCTCATGTCTATAATCCCAGCACTTTGAGAGGCCAAGGTGGGAGGATCACTCGAGCCCAGGAGTTCGAGACCGATCTGAGCAACATAATGAGACCTCGTCTCTACAAAAAAACCTAAAAATTAGCTGGATGTGGTGGCACATGCCTGTAGTCCTCATAGTTCTAGCTACTTGTGAGACCGAGGCAGGAGGATGTCCTGAACCTGTGAGTTCAAGGCTGCAGTGACCTATGATCATATTCTGCCCTCCAGCCTGGGTGACAGTCTCTCAAAAAAAAAAAAAAGAATAAAAAAGAAAGAAAATACATCTCCCCCCCCCACCCCCCCAGTACTTGTTAAGGGCCATGTCGTCTATTGTGGAAGCTTGTACTCAAGTTGGCTTTTTAAATGTTAAATAATCAAAATTAAATAAAATTAAATATCAAGTTCATCAGTAACTTTAACTACATTGCAGTGCCCAGTAGCCGTACGTGGCTAATAGCTATCATACTGAATAGTGCCAATGTAGGGCATTTCCATCATTGTAGAAAGTTCTGTTAAGCAGTGCTGCTTAAGGATATTGTATCTACCCTGTGATATAGATTATATGTGTATATTTTCCCCATAGAATTGCCTTGATGTATTACATCATCTCTATTTTAAAATTATTTTTTTGGGGGGGTTAACATTATTGAAGTATCATTTACAAAGAATGTATTGCATCAATTTTAAGTGTATAGTTCAATGAGGTTTGACAAATATATGCAATCATGTAACCACTACTGCAATCAAGATATAGAACATTTCTAGCATCTTGAAGAGTTTACTTGTGCCCCTTTGCTGTCAGTCCTACTGTTGGCTCCACATAACTATGGATCTGTTTTTGTCAATGTAGATTAATTTTACTTCTTTTACAATTGCATGTAAATGAAGTAATACATTTGCAATTTTGTTGTTGTTGTTGTTTAAGGCTTCTTTTGCTCAGCATCATGCTTTTGAGGTTCATCCATGCTGTTTACATCAGTTGTTCTTTTTTTTCTTTCTTGAGAGCTTGCCCAGGCTGGAGTGCAGTGGCACAATCGTAGCTCATTGCAACTTCAAACTCCTGGTCTCAGGTGATCCTTCTGCTTCAGTCTCCCAAGTATTTGCGACTACCGGTGTGTGCCACCATGCCTGGCTAATTTTTTTCTTTTTAATAGAGACAAAGTCATGCTATTTTTCCCAGGTTGGTCTCGTACCCCTGGGCTCAAATGATCCTCCTGCCATGGCCACCCAAAGTGCTGCAATTATGGACATGAGTCACCACACCGAGCCAGCGGTTTCTAAAATTGTTGAATAATAGTTCATTTTATGTATAAAATTCAATTTGTTTATCCATTAACCTGTTGATGGACATTTGAGGGGTTTCCAGTGTTGGGCTGTTATGAATAAAATTGCCATAAGCTTTCTTGTGTAGTCTTTTTTTTTTCCTTAGAAAGAAACATTTCATAGGGACTTACAAACAGAAGGCATGTCTGTGTCTTGAGCTGTGGTGGGATAAGACGGTGGAGCTCTGTGCTTCATGTACAAGTCTTTGTGTAGACATCAATTCTGTTGAATCCATACCTGACAATGGAATTGCTGTGTTGTATAGCAGTAAGTATACACCCTGGCATGTAATCCCAGCACTTTGGGAGGCCGAGGTGGGTGGATCACTTGAGGCCAGCAGTTCAATACCAGCCTGGCCAACATGATGAAACCCTGCCTCTACTAAAAATACAAAAATTAGACAGGTGTGGTGGCACACACCTATAAGCCCCGCTGCTTGTGAGGGTAAAGTAGGAGAATTACTTGAACCCAGGAAGTGGAAGTTGCAGTGAGCTAAGATTGCGCCACTGCACTCTAGCTTGGGTAAGGAAGTGAGACTCTGCCTCAAAAACAACCAAAAAGCATTTGTTTAACATTATAAGAATTCACCAAACTGTTTCCCACTAGCAACAATTGAGAGATTCAGTTGTTCCACATCATTACCAGCACTTTGTATTTTCAGTCTTTTAAATATTAACCATTCTTGTGGCTATGTTGGAGCAGCTCCTTGTGGTTTCAATTTGCATTTCCTTTAAAACTACTGATGTTGAGCATCTTTTCCACTGCTTGTTAGCCATTTATGTATCTTCTGTTAAGTGTTTGTTCCAATTTTTGTCTTTTTTTTTAAAAAAAATTGATTTTTATTCTTGAGTAACAAGACTTTGTATGTATTTGAGATACAACTCCCTCTCAGATATCTATATCAGTACCTATCTAATATTTTTTCCCAGTGTAGCTTATTTTCTTTNGCTTATTTTCTTTATTTTCTTTTGTTATTTTATATTTTTTTTTTTTTTTTTTTTTTTTTTCCCCCCCCCCCTTTTTTTTTAAATTCTAGCTTATTTTCTTAATGGTGGCTTTAGAAACGTAAGTTACAAATTTTTATGAAATCCAGTTTATCAATTTTTTTTTTAATGATTGACTTTTTTCTGTTTCAAGACTTTTTTTTGCTCATCTGAAGGCTGTGAAAATTTTTTCCTCTGTTTCTTTTGGAATTTTTATAGTTTCATCATTTACATGTAAGTCTGTGTTCCATTTGGAGTTAATATTTGAGTGTGTCACAAGATTAAGGTTGAGATTCATTTTTATAGTTTATTTTATAGTCATTCCAGTACCATTTTGTTGTAAACATGATTCCTTTTTTATTAAATTATATTGGCACTTGGGTTAAAAACAAGTTTTCAATATTTTATTGTGTGGAATTTTTTTCTGAACTCCTTTTCCATTGACGTATATGTTTATCCTTATGCTAACACCACACTATCTCGACAAATGTAGCTTTATGGTCAGACTTGATATAAAATACTATAAAGCCTCCTGTTTTGTTCTTTTATTTCAAAATTGTTTGACCTAATTTAGTTCTTTTGCATTGCAATACACCTTTAGAATTGGCTTGTTAATTTCTACAGAAAAGCCTTCTGGGATTTTTGTTAGGATTGTGCTGAATCTGTAAGTCACGTTGGGGAGAAGCGGCATTTTTATAATATGGAGTCTTCCAAACTGTCACATGTTACATTTCTCTACTTAGCTAGACCTTCTTTAAGTTTTCATAGCAAGGTTTTGTATTTTCATACTATAGATCTTGTACATATTTTGTAAATTTAATACTATTTCTTGGTTTTGGATGTCTTGTAAATCTTTTAGCATTTTGAAAAATTTTTATTTGATTGCTCATACATAGAAACACAGTTATTTTTCATATTCAGCTTGAATTTTGTGACCTTTCTAAAACTCATTGATTGCATATAATTTTTTTGTAGATTCCTTAGCACTTTGTACATAGATGATCATGTTGTCTGTTAATAGGGACAGTTTTACTTCTCATCCAATCTGAATGCCTTTTTTCCTTTTCTTTCTTTCTTTTTTTCTTTTTGTCTTACTGCATTGGTCAAGACCTCTAGTAAAATATTAAAGTAGTAAAAATAAGCATCCTTGCCTTGTATACTATTTTACAGAGAAAGCACTGCATCTTCCACCATTAACTATGATGTTAGTTTTAGGTTTTTCACAGATGCTTTTTATAAGTTTGAAGGAGTTCCCTTTTTCTGAGTTTTTATTGTTGAGTTTTGTCAGACTTTTTTTTGGTGTGTGTTTCTTAATAATCACATAGTATTTCTCATTTTTCTGTTAATATGGTAGATTGCATTGATTAATTTTCAAATGTTAAACCAGCCTTGCAGTTTTAAGATAACTCACATTTGGTCATATATTATCCTTTATATAGAGTTGCTAAATTTGTTCAGGAATTTGGGTCTATAATCATTAGATATTTTGGCCTGCAGTTTTTGTTTTTTTCTCTTTTAATGTATTTATCTGCTTTTGCTATCAGAGTAATGCTGGCCTTATAAGATAAATTGGGAGCTGTTCTTTCCTCTATGTTTTGAAAGAGTTTATGTAGAATTAATATTATTTTCACTTTAAATATCTGCTAGAATTCACCAGTGAAAATGTCTGCTTGGGCCGGGCACGGTGACATCTGTAATCCAAGCCCTTTGGGAGGCTGAGGCGGGCAGATCACCTGAGGTTGGGAGTTTGAGACCAGCCTGACCAACATGGAGAAATCCCGTCTCTACTAAAAACACAAAATTAGCTGGGCATGGTGGCATATGCCTGTAATCCCAGCTACTTGGGAGGCTGAGGCAGGAGAATTGTTTGATCCTGGGAGGTGGAGGTTGTAGTGAGTCGAGATTGTGCCATTGCACGCTAGCCTGGGCAATAGAAGCANAAAAAAAAAAAAAAAAAAAAAGGTCTTACCAAGAATGCTTATCAATAAAGTTTGGCGAATTTGCAGGTGTGTTTTACCACACCATTTCTCTTTAGCTTTAATAAACATTGTTTTCTTCATGGTAGCACTCATTTTGAATTCAGTGGATTACAATTTTGCCTGTTAAATGAGGCCCACTTTCAAAAACTAAAGTGATAATTTTATAAAAATGAAATGAGATCTTTGTTACCACTTCACTTAAGTCCTCATTTATGAGAGTACAACCCCCATAAAACTAGTCCAGGGTGGGCTTCAGGGATGTCCCATGTGTTTCACGATACCCCAAGCGTAAAAAGGCTCTGGGCTTGGATGTTCACGCTCTGCTTTGCCTGCTTGCAATTCATAATGATCTTTTAACAAGGGGTCCCACAGGGTGCAGTGGCTCACACCTGTAATCCCAGCACTTTGGGCAGCCAAGGCTGGTGGGTCACCTGAGGTCAGGAGTTAAAGACCAGCCCAATATGGGGAAACCCCATCTCTACTAAAAATACAAAAATTAACTGGGAGTGGTAGCGGGCACCTGTAATCCCAGCTACTTGGGAGGCTGAGGTAGGAGAATCGCTTGAACCTGGGAAGTGGAGGTTTCAGTGAGCTGAGATCACACCACTGCACTCCATCCTGGGCAACAAAGCAAAACTCTGCCTCAAAATTAAAAAAAAAAAGGGGGTCCCACACTTGCATTTTTGCTCTGGCCTGCATTCATACTAGTAGATCCTCTACCAAAAAATAAAATAACACCAAGCATGCTGTAATCAAACACCGTAGGGACCTCTGCTTATTCTAGCCTCATTCTCATTCGGAAGAGTACACATTTGTCATGTAAAGACTCGGGGGTTGGAGGATGCCCAACTTCATTTAACTCAGTATTTCTTAACTTTTTTAAACCACATAACTGATTTTTTTAAAAATTATTTAACAGCTTTATTTCTGCTGAATGAACTTTAGAAAGATCTAGTGATTTAAATAAAGTGACGGTGGCCTGACAGTCTATTTTCTGGAATTGAGGGAATCCTGCCATCGGTCCTTTAAAAATATTTATCTAGTCCCTCCTAGAAATGTTAATTCCTTAAATCTGAGCTTCAACCTCCTGTGAAGCAGAATTAACTCCACACTTTAACAAACGCTGGTCATCTGGACTGTTTTTAAAGTCTTTGGAGAGGTCATTTTCAATCTTCATTAATCAGACTTGAGATTCTATAGAAACTTGACTCTGAATGTTCTATTCAGAATGTTTTCACTCATTCATGAGTAATTTTTTTAAATATCGCCCTTTCTCGGATGCAGAATTGGGGTTTTTTTGTCCAGCACCATGTTGCAAGCCCTGGTTCTGTTGAAACATTCCAGACAATCTGTGTGATTGTTATCTGCACATCCACTGGTGCCCTGAAGACAGCTGTGTGCTGTGAGCCCAGAAAGGGAACGCTTCATGCTGTGGGTCAGAAGTCAGTGATTAAGCTTTGCCCACTGGCAGGGGACATTCTTTAAATCCCTGGGATGCTTCTGCACTCTGGTTTCCAATGTTCCAGCAGCAACTAGAAATAATGCTTTAGGCCAGGCGCAGTGGCTCTTCCCTGTCATCCCAGTACTTTGGGAGGCTGAGGCAGGCGGATCACCTGAGATCAGGAGTTCGACACCGGCCTGACCAACATGGTGAAACCCCTTCTCTACTAAAAATACAAAAAATTAGCTGGGCTCTGTGGTGCATGCCTGTAATCCCAGCTACTCAGGAGGCTGAGGCAGAAGAATTGCCTGAACCCGGGAGGCCGAGATCACAGTGAGCCGAGATCGTGCCATTGCACTCCAGCCTGGGCAACAAGAGCAAAACTCCATCTCAAAAAAAAAAAACAAAATTAAAAAAAAAAAAAAAAAAAAAGGAAAAGAAAATGTCTGACCGGAATTTTCTTTGTGGGAAGTTTTAAATAGTTAATTCAATTTCTTTAATACATGCAAGGCTACTTTCTGTTACTGTTGTGCTTTTTTTATCCTATTCCAGGAATTTATCCATTTTATCCAAGTTGTTGGATTTGTTAGCATAAAGTTGTTCATAATATACCCTTATTCTTTTAACATCTGTAGGATCTATAATGATATTGTCACTTTGATTCCTGATTTTGATAATTTGTTTCTTCTTTTTCTTTCTTTGTCTGTCTAGCTAAGGGTTTATCAATTTATTAATCTTTTTAAATAAGTATTTTTTATTACTTTTTGTTTTTGTCTCATTGATTTCTACTTTTTATTTCCTTGCTTCCACTTTCTTTGGATTTAATTAATTCTTTTTTCTATGTTCCTAAAATTATAGCTTAGATCATTGTGGGATGGGGTTATAGATGAAGCAACACTAGTCATGTGCTGATAATTGTTAAAACTGGGCAATAGATGCATGGAGTTTTATTCCATTATACTTTTTTTTTAAACATTTATTTTAGGTTCAGGGGTACGTGTACAGGTTTGTTATACAGATAAACTTGTGTCACGGGGGTATGTTATACAGATTATTTTATCACCCAGGTACTAAGCCTAGTACCCAGTAGTTACTTTTCTCTGATACTCTCCCTCCTCCCACCCTCTACCCTCAAAAAGATCCCAGTGTCTGTTGTTCCCTTCTTTGTGTTCATGAGTTCTCATCATTTAACTCCCACTTAGAAGTGAGAACATACAGTATTTGGTTTTCTTTTCCTGTGTTAGTTTGCTAAGGATAATAACTTCCAGCTCCATCTTCCTGAAAAAGACATGATCTTGTTCTTTTTTATGACTGCATTGTATTCCATAGTGTATATGTACCACATTTTCTTTATCCAGTCTGTCAGTGATGGGCATTTAGGTTGATTTCATGTTTTTGCAATTGTGAATAGTTCTACAATGAGTATTTGTATGCATGTGTCTTTATGATAGAATAACTTATGTTCTTCTGGGTTTATACTCAGTAATAAGATTGCTGAGTCAAATGGTAGTTCTGTTTTTAGCTCTTTGAGGAATTACTCTACTACTTTCTAAAATGGTTGAACGGATTTACACTCTTGTCAACAATGTGTAAGTGTTCCCTTTTCAGCAAAGTTTCAGGATACAAAAATCAATGTACAAAAATCACTAGCATTTCTATATACCAACAACAGCCAAGCAAAGAACCAAATCAGGAAGGCAATCTCATTCACAGATGCCACAAAAAGAATAAAATACCAGAATACAGCTAACCAGGGAGGTGAAATATCTCTACAATGAGAATTACAAAACACTGCTCAAAGAAATCAGAGGTAACACAAACAAATGGAAAAACATCACATCTCATGGATAGGAAGAATTAATATCATTAAAATGGTCATACTGCCCAGAGCCACCTACACATTCGGTGATATTCCTACCAAACTACGGATTATATTCTTCAGAGGACTAGGAAAAAACTAATTTTAAAATCCATGTGGATCCAAAAAGCCCAAAGAGCCAAGGCAGTCCTAAGCAAAAAGAACAAAGCTGGAGGCATTACATTACCTGACTTCATTATACTACTCTTTAAATTTATGTATATGTTTGAAATTGTATACAATATCCAACTCCATAATAATTTTTTCATATTTGTATGTTATTGACATTCAATTTTACATTGGTAGTTTCTATTTTAGATATTAGTAAACTAATTGTAGCTCCACAGAATTTCTTAACAATTAAGACTATATATGCTTTTTAGTGGTTTCTTATGGGACAGTTGCAACAGTGACATGAATCTTGATGTCATAAGCTCTGGAGGAAATTGGGATACCTTAAAGACAATTAATGGTGAAAAGAATGAGTAGTAAGTAATTGTGGAAAAGCAACTGGATCTATGTTCAATAACAGTATAATATCAACATGTATCTGCCCCTTGATAGTTCCCACAATGACCAAGCTTGTTAACAAAAATATCTGAATAATAATAATAAAACATTAATACCCATTTAGTGTAGTTGATGAGTAGGTAACAGGTATTTTTATTATGTTGTATACAAATTTCTTGTTATCCCACCTTTCTCCATCCAAAAAAAGACATTTGTCATTACAGTGCTTTTTAGATATAATGAATGGCTTTAATGTACCCATGTATAGATGTCAGAAAATAATGCACACACAAATATTCTATGTAACATCTTTAGGAGTAGAATTGTGCATCTCACATAGCTTTTTCTATATATCTTCTTCTTTAGTGTTTTTTGTATTGTGTTTTATCTTGCCTTTTTTAGTCTGGAGCTTTTTGTGTGTGACCCATACTATATGGCACATCAGTAGGTTTTTTTTTTTTTTTTTCAAGAGTCACATTTATTTTTAGTCAAATATATATGTGACCACATTTCTGTTGGTTGCTTTGTTGTCAGTAAATTCACATGCCAATTACTTGGCTGATCTCTGTTTCTCGTTCCCACTCAACTAATTATCCATACCTACATACCAAAATAATAATGATGATGATACATTGTGTGGTGCTTTGGCTCGCAAATTAGTCAAGAATGGCGAAGATATTTTATTTGGCCCCACTTTAAAAATAAACCTCCATCCATAAACAGAAACAGAGGGAGATTCATGTTCTATGTTGTTAATACTTAATGGAAATTTAGTAGTAGAAGAATAAAGTGGAGAATACCTAATCAAACATAAGGAGTAAGAGAGGTACCTTATAATTTATTTTAATATGAATGTAGATAGCTCATTGTTTTTCTTCTNTTAGAGACAGGGTCTCACTCTGTTTCCCAGGCTGGAGTGCCACGGTGTGATCACAGTTACTTACTGAACTTCGAAGTCCTGGGCTCAGGCAGTCCTCCTGCCTCAGCCTCTCAAGTAGTTGGGACTACAG
Source organism: Cebus imitator (assembly GCF_001604975.1). Taxonomy (NCBI): domain Eukaryota; kingdom Metazoa; phylum Chordata; class Mammalia; order Primates; family Cebidae; genus Cebus; species Cebus imitator. The sequence continues at coordinate 11,780,356 of NW_016107318.1, forward strand.
GTGTGTGTCATCACACCAGCTAATTTTTTTTTTAAGAGCTAGGGTTTTGCTTTGATGCATAGGCTGGTTTCAAACTCATGGCCTCAAGTGATCCTCCCACCTTAACCTCCCAAAGTGCAGGGATTATAGCCCTGAGCCACTATACCTGGCTAGCTTATTTTTCAAGTGAGTATAAGTCTCGTACCTTTCAGGGACTTGGCTTTGCTTCTGCAACACCATTTTATCCGATTAATCATCCAAAACTGCACTTAAGTGTCCTGAATCTGAAACTTTGACTATACCTTTCTGTTAATCTCTGATGGTTTTGAAATGATAGTGGCAGCAAGGTATAACCAATTTTTGCCTAGATTAATACCAGCTTGAAGTTCTACAACATCCCTATATGTAGTCCTACGTTTAACGAGGAGCGAAGGACTCTATTTAAAATAGTTTTGCGACAACATTACAGCGTTCCACCTTTGGAGCTTCAGTTTATTCCTGCTCAGTTTGTACAGTCTTATTTTCTATACAGGTGTTGTCATTTGCTGTAATAGCGTAACACGGTGTTGTGTGGTGCCATAAGAAATAAAATTATATGTTAGATAAAATAGATAGTAGTTACCAGAGTCAGATATTTCTCCCAAATATTAATGGAAAGCAAAACGATATGTCACTGCCATGGATTGAGTCACATCTGTGATACTTGACTAACTTTGTAACCCTGGCCAAATTATACATTTTCTTTGTGCTCAATTTTTCTCATCCATCAGATTGGGAATACTAATAACACCTACTTTGCAGAATTGTTCCAAGGCTTAAATGAATTAGTATGTTAGAAATATCTGTAAGTGTTAGCTATTATTACTAGTTCTTTCTGAGCCTTAGTCTATTCTTCTGTTATAAAAGTTATTACATATAAATGTTGATTTCCATGCCTTCTCTGTTAAACTGTTAACCTGATGGTAGAATGGATTCTTTGTCTTATATACTTACCATATTGTGCTCTGCAGTGTATGTGCTGTGCAGTGTATATAAACCTAGTAAACATAGTTGAATGAGGGTTAAAGTGAGAGCTAATATGTAGAGGACGTATTATCAGTATATAGTCTTTTTAAATAAAATCAACTTTCACTCTAGTTATAATTATCGCTATTTGACTAATTTTGTTTTAGAAAATGTTTTTCAGTAGATAAATGGAATGGCTATTGTAAAAGCATGTCACTTAATATCTAGTTCTTGTTTTCATCTTTTTTTTTTTTCTTTTTTCTTTTCCTGCTGTGGTGCTGGTGGAACTAGTGCCACAGTGTGTCTGGAGAATAAATGTTGATATCCCTGAGGAAGCTAATCAGAATCTTTCATTTGGTGCCACTGAAAGATGGTGGGAGCAGACGGATTTGACCAAACTAATAATATCAAACAATAAACTTCAGTCACTTACAGATGACCTACGACTCCTGCCTGCACTGACTGTTCTCGATGTAAGTTGACTGACTGTAAATACGGATATTAATTGAAGAGACTATGAAGCTAAATTTAGGCTTTGATAGCAGAAAACCTTTCATGTGTAGTTGGTAGAATGCAAGGACGGATAATAAATTATTATGCTAGGCATAGCATAACGGTTAAAAGTGCAGGATCAGAACACCAAGCGTATAATTCTGACTTTGCTACTAAATAGCTTTGTGACTTTGGGAGAGTCACCTCTTTGTACCTTAGTCTCCACATCTGTAAACCAATACTGCTAGTACTACCTATTTAAAAAATTTGTTTGTAGAATTAAATGAGTTAATGAATACAAACAGAATCAATATTCAACAAGTGGTTATTTCTGCTTATTTTTTTGTTCTTATTATTACTATTTTGCACAGGCAAAATAGTGGTGTGATTGTGGCTCACTGCAGCCTTGAACTTATGGGCTCCAGCCATTCTTCTGCCTCAGTCTCCCAAATAGCTGGGGCTATAGGTGCACGCCACTACACCCAGCTTTTTTTTTTTTTTTTTTTTGTTTTTTTTTTTTTTTTTTTTTTTTTTTTTTTTTTTTTTTTTTTTTTTTTTGATTTTTCCTTTTTTTTTTGCTTTTTTTTTTTTTTTTGTCTTTTTTTGTTTTTTTCCTTTTTGTGGAGAATGGGGTCTTGCTTTATTGCCCAGGCAAGTCTCAAACTCCTGGACTCAAACTATTCTCCCACCTCTGCCTCCCTAAGAGCTGGAATTACAGGCGTGAGCCACAGCACCTGGCCACCCAGCTGTTTTTTTGTGTGTAGAGACGAGGGTCTCACTGTGTTTCCCAAACTGGTCTTGAACTCCTGGCCTTAAACTATCTTCCTGCCTCAGCCTCCCAAAGTGTTGGGATTACATGCATGAGCTACTGCACCTGTCCTATTTGTTACTATTTTTATCATTATTATTCTAGACACTAAAGCAAGTCTCTCTCTCTCTCTCTCTCTCTCTCTCTATATATATATATATATATGCAAGTTATATATATATATATGCAAGTTATATATAGATATATATATAATGTTTTATATATATTAAAGCATCAGAGCTGTTTGAAGGCAAGTTATATATATATATATATATATATATATATATATAAAGTTTTATATATATATAATATTATATATATATAAACAGCTCTCTGATGTGTTTATATGTATATATAATATATATATAACATTTTATGTATATATATATAAACAGCTCTCTGTCGTATATATATATATGACTTGCCTTCAACCTCATTGAGTTAAGTTATTGAATTTAAATTTTTGTGTTTTTATTTAGGGATTCTTTTTAGTTTTTTGTTGCCATGTCCTGTGGTAAAGTGAAGCATGAAGTGTATATTTCAGAATCTGCAGGCTTCCGCTATGCTTTACTTATCAACATAAGAAAATTCTCCAATTCGTGTGTAGAAAAATAGAATCAAAATAGATTAATTTTTAGGGAACTTTTTATTTTCATTATTTGTAAAATGAATGGATTGGCTTACTCTAAGATTCTTCCTACCTTAAAAAATATGATTCTGTGAGAACATGAGAAAAGTCCCTCTCTCTTTTCTCATATAATTTTTGTATATATTGACATAAATCTTATCATCAGAGAGCTGTTTTTAGTTTCTGACTGCCTCATCTCTTCTTTGAAACTGAAATTCTACTCAATGAGTTGAAATTTTTCTTAGTATAATATTTAAAGTGGATGACTTAACATTTCATGATTTCTTTCTTTCTTTCTTTTATTTTTTGAGACAGGATCTCACTCTGTAGCCCAGGTATTTTTTGAGACAGGGTCTCCTTCTGTAGCCCAGGCTGGAGTGCACTGGCACAATCTGAGCTCACTGCAGCCTTGACCTCCTAGACAAGCGATCTTCTTACTTCAGCCTCCTGAGTAGATGAGGTTACAGGTGTGCACCACCACACCTGACTAATTTAAAAAAATTTTTTTTGTAGAGACACGGTTTCACGAATTTGCCCAGGCTAGTCTCAAACTCCTGGGTACAAGCGATTTGTCTTTTTCGGCATCTCAAAGTGCTGAGATTACAGGTGCAAGCCACTGTGCCTGGCCTCACTTCATGATTTCTGAACAGCTGTTTTGTCATCTTCAAACTGTTCTACATACAGAACAAGTATGTAGAATAGTAGTTCTGTAGTTCAATTTGTTGCCATTGAATTTGAAGAATAGGAGATTATTGACTAATAGTTTTGTACACTGGCAAAGCTTATATATTGTTAATGATAAGACTATCAACTTTGTCTTTTAAAAACTTTTAGATACATGATAATCAGCTGACATCCCTTCCTTCTGCTATAAGAGAGCTAGCAAATCTTCAGAAACTTAATATCAGGTAAAAATTAAGCTTATTTATTTCTGTTATTGCTCTTATAACATAGCCAAGTGTGAGTTTTCTGGAGGTAAGCTAACTGGTTTGAGGGAAAATAGTCCCTCCAAGTAACAACAGTCCTTATTTGGTGGAAAACATGAACATACCATTGGTCAGCAAAAAAATATGTACATAAAAATGTGCTAATTATTAAGAACTCCATCAGAGTATCGTTCCCTTATTAGTCAAAGGCATAAATGTGGCCTGTAAAGACAAGAGTGGGGAGAGTTGAGAGGAAGAGAAGAGGCAGTAAATATAATAGTCTTTAAATTTATTTAACATTAAAAAACATCTTTGAATTATCTCAGAAAGTGGTTAAAGCAGGATAAGAATTTTACGTTTTAATTCTTTTTTTAAAAAGCTTTAATGCTTCGTTTGTATTTTTTTTCTTTGTTCATGTTAGCATTACCCCCATCTTTTCTGGTTTTACAAATGTATGGCCAGTTGATTTTTTTTAAATGCTTAAAATTTTTTTCTTTTATGAAACAATTCTTAGTGGTTATTTTAGTAAACCTCTTTGTTGACATCTCAACTTTTAAGTTACTTTGATATTCTAAAAAATGCCTAAACAATAAGGAAGAAATGTAAAACAAATCTTTTATAAATGAAGTATTTCATAGTTTTTATTAGTAGTCATTTTTAAACTTCTCCAAGGACTCCTGGGGTTTTGTGGATATATTTTTTTAACTGTCGTGGATATACTGGTACAAAGGTTCTATAGCTAGAATAGGTAGCAAAGGTTCTAGATAACTGTTTGCCCTCAGTAGGGCAAAGATTCTAGCTAACTCTGTTTGCCCTTTGATACATACCCAGAATTTTAAGAAGAAATGACTTTGCCTTATGTTTGTTTATAGACATAAGCTATGGGAAAGGAGACTTAAAGAGGTTTTATTTTGAAGTAGAAATAAATGATTTATGAACTTAAAGCATAGTTTGAAAAACTATGGCTTATAAAATAGATACAGTTGCAGATCTATGTAACAATATAGTCAAGTCTGTTTTCTGGCGGTAAGCTAACTGGTTTGAGGGAAAATAGTTGTGCCAAGTAACAGTCCTAATTTGGTGGGAAACTAAAATTACCATTAGTCAGCAAAAATACATATACATGAAAAGGCGCTCATTATTTAGAACTCCATCAGAGTATCTCCCCCTTACAAGTCAAAGGCATAGATGTGGCCTGTAAAGGACAAGAGTGGAGAGAGTTGAGAGGAAGAGAAGAGGCAGCAATTGTTGAGTGACGTGGCTTAAGCTTTAGATTCTATACTTAAGAGTACAGTATGTAGGTGTGTTCTCAGTGAAGAGGTTTTAAAAAAAAAAAGAATATGAATCTTAGGATGGAATAATTAGGTAAGAAAAGGAGGTGGAGGAAATGTATAGCTAAAATTACATCTCTGTCCAGTTAGATCCCTATCAAGTGTGCAAAGATTTTAGCTAAGTAACCAATAATAGTACCTGACTTAACAATATTATTGGTTCTTGTTTTGGAAGACACCTTTTGACATTTTTTGTCCCAACTAGTTTTATTTTAGTGTAATTTAGGGTTATTGTAAGCACCTTATATTTCTCATTTTCCCCCTGTTACTTGTAAAGTAACTGTATATGGAATGAAAATAGCATGGAATTCATAAATGAATATTTAAGTTGTGGTAAACCTGGGAACTAGTTCAGTTATCTCTTAATTATCACGGAGTGTATCATCTCCATGATTTGGGACTTCTAAACCATTAAGCTGAATATCTTTACAGAAAGGCTCAACTGAAAAGAGCAAGTATGAAGAAGAGTGAAATTGCATATTACATTCAACTTGACATGCTAGGTCCTCAAACAGAAATAGCTATTTTTTGCCTTAAAGCCTAATATCCGTATAAGATGTAACTCCATTGTAGTATATGTGTGCATATAGTTTTGTCAAAATTCTAAAAATCAGTTATATATTTGTCTGTTTTCATGCTGCTGATAAAAACATGCCTGAGACTGGGAAGAAAAAGAGATTTAATTGGACTTACAGTTCCACATGGCTGGGGATGCCTCAGAATCATGGTGGGAGGTAAAAGGCATTCTTACATGGCAGCAACAAGAGAAAAATGAAGAAGTTGCAAAATTGGAAACCCTTGATAAAACCATCAAATCTCGTGAAACTTATTCACTATCATGAAAACAGTATGGGGGAGACTGCTCCCATGATTCATTTTATCTCCCACTGGGTCCCTCCCACAACATGTGGGAATTATGGGAGTACAATTCAAGATGAGATTTGTGTAGGGACATAGCCAAAGCATATCACAGAATAACAAATTAAGAGTCTAGTATGTCCCTTCACATTGCATGTCCAATCAAGAGTTGATTATAAGCAAGCAATGAAAAAAATAACAAATTACTCATGTTTGGTTAAAAGCCTTTATTTCTTGGTTATTTTTCTTTGAAACCCCAATGTGATTACTTTAGATTACTGTTATTTTAAAGGTACATATTTTTGGATATGAATTTTGATATGTACTTATAGTAACTATATTTGATTTTTATGAGTCTGGTGTCATTGGTTAGCAAGAAATGTCTTTGATAAATATTTATTGTATTGCCACTAAATTATTCATCATTTTTTAATCAACCAATAGCCATAACAAACTGAAAATACTCCCCGAAGAAATTACAAACCTAAGAAACCTGAAGTGGCTGTACCTCCAGCATAATGAACTAATTTGTATATCAGAAGGATTTGAACAACTTTCCAATTTAGAAGATTTAGTAAGTTGTGATTTTCCAATTTTTGTATAATTTGGGGCTGGTTGGATTTTTCATCAGGCTGAGAAATTAGATATGTGATTGAAACTGTGAGAACATGGACAGCTGATTTTATGAGTAGATTATCAGAAATGTGCATTTCAGTTACATTGCTAAATTTATCATTGCAAATTTGGTTTTCCTATATTATGAAATCAACTTTAAGTTTTAATTTAGGAAGAGTGTAGGAAAGGCGCAATGAAGATTACTTTGTTATTCAGAGTCTTTTACCTCCTAGCAGAATAGAGCAAAGTTGTCTTTAGCATATACCAATTTCTTTTCTATGCCCATTTCCATTTCCTTCTTTATATTACCTGTGACTCTTCTGCCCTCTGAGTGTCCAGGTAATTCATTAAAGGTCTGCCTTCTCTGCTTTTCAAAATGACCACACTTCCTGGCAAAATTTTAATTCTTTTGTTTCACTTAAATAGAGACAAACATAAAACAATACAAATGTTAATTTTAGTCATATTATTATTATTTTATTTTTTTGGGACAGGGTCTCACCCTGTCGCCCAGACTGGAGTGCAGTGGCGCAATCTCACTTACTGCAACCTCCGCTTCCCATGTTCAAGTGATTCTCTTTCCTCAGCCTCCCAAGTAGCTGGGATTACAGACACGCACCACTACTGTCCGGCTAATTTTTATGTGTTTAGTAGAGATGGGGTTTCACCGTATTGGCCAGGATGGTCTTGAACTCCTGACCTCAAATGATCCACCCGCCTTGGCCTCCCAAAGTGCTGGGATTATAGGCATGAGCCACCATGGCTCACCTAGTCGTATTATTAAGAATAATAAAAACAACAGGCATTTCTCTTTGAGTGTTACATATTGCAAGGTAGGTAGTTTTATCCCCTAAATATAATAAGAAAGTAAAACATATAAAAAGGAAATTTGGAGCTGGGTGTGGTAGTTTGTGACTGTAATCCTATCACTTTGGGAGGCCAAGGTGGGTGGATTGTTTGAGCCCAGGAGTTTGAGACCAGCCTGGAAGACATAGCAAACCCTGTCTCTATAAACAATACAAAAATTAGCTAGGTGTGGTGGCACATTCCTGTAGTCCCAGCTACTGAGGAAGCTGAGGAAGGGAAGTTGCCTGAGTCAGGGAGGTTGAGGCTTCAGTGAGCCATGATTGAGCCACTGCACTCCAGCCTGGGTGACAGGAGACCCTGTCTCAAAAAAAAAGAAAGAGGAAAGAAAAACAGACAGAAAGGGAGAAAGAGAGAGAAAAGAAAATTTGTAACTTGACTAATAACTAAGAACATTAGAATTTGAAGTCAGTTTGACTCCAAAGTGCATCCATCTCTTTTTTTCCATTTTACGACCAAAGGAGTAAGATTACACTGTAGGCTATACCATCTGAAAGACTTTAGCTGTATCGAATCAAAGGTACTAATATATAATATCTACTCCACATAGTTAATTAATATTGCATTGTTATTCTTTCCTTTTTACATGTTTTGGAAAACTCCTGTCATTTTAGCCTTAAATTCTGTTTTTCATTAAAGGAAGAAATTACTCCTTTTACTTCTATTTTGGCTGTGTGTACATCCTCCTTGATATTTCCCTCATTTGCTCTAGTGTTTAAAAATCAAAATATGTACTCTTCTCAACCATTCCTTCAGTGTCTTCTTGTTTTTCCATATGATCAGATTGGAAATAAGTTTGGAAAAGATTGGAAATAAGTTTGGCTCAGATTGGAGTTAGGTTTGGAAAGAAAAGGAATAGGTAGATAAAATGAGTGGCAAAGGAGGAAGCCATCAGATTTTCTTATAAAAATTGGTGGTAAAAGGTAGCAGTTGATTTAAAGAAGAGTCCATTTGGAGTTGAAAGCTGAAAGGAAAATTTAAATAAAATTTCTACTATCCACCTTACCTGTTCCCAGAGACTCATTTGCTTAATGAAAGGAAGTTTCATTTCAGAATTATGTTTTACAGACTCAGTATCAAATAAAACATAAATGTGAGCAACAATATATTAAAATGGATTAAACCTATAATAATTTAAAGTAATTTCTTAAAGTTATATAAAAACTGCTTAGCACAATGCGGCTAATGAAATATTTGTTAAGGGAATGACTTGGCATACATATAGATTAATTTATATAGAGTGTATTTATGTTTTATATCTAACAATTACTAACTGCAGTAATTGTTCAACTTCATTAGTAATTTCATTTAGAATTTACAGGGGAGTTTATTAGAATTATTTGGGTTTTAAAAAATACTTTGAAAATTTCTGAATTAAGTTTTTCATTAGTAACTTTATTTTAGGCTTTTCATTATGGAATAATTTTAGGTTTATAGGAAAGCAAATATAGTAAAAGATTTCTCATATACCCTGCATCCAGCTTTTTACTAATATTTGATATAACCACTGGATACTTGTAAACTCTCAGAAATTCACATAGGTACAATACTAATTAAACTGCAGACTTTAGATTTTCTTAGTTTTTCCATTAATATCCTTGTTTTTGTTTCAGAGTCCAGTGCAGGATACCACATTGCATTTAGTGTCAGTAACTTTTGATATTACAAAATACTTATTTATTAGCAGTCTTTTGATTTTTAGAGTTTTTAGTATTAGGGTTATAGGGTATGTTATGTTGTATGTTGTTGATTATGATAATATATTGTTATTATAAAATAATTATGACTACATTTTAAAAAAAGATTTCATCCAGTATTTTTACCTTTTTCCATCTTCTCAGTTTCGTCAGAGTTACAAAATGTTACTGTTAGATTAAATGATTTACTGCTAAATTGTTTAATGTGATATTAAATTAAACTCTTCAGAGAATGGTTTTACTTTAAGTCATTTTTTCTTTTTTATTGTTGCCATTAACACTACTTAACACTGTGCTGCTATTTAGTGGAACACTTTGCACCTAATTTGAGGGTTATAAAAATTACCTGACCATAACAATGTCTTTTAAAGGGAGTTTTTTTTTTATTTTTTATTTTATTTATTTTTTTTTCCCCGTTTATTTATTTTATTGCATTTTAGGTTTTGGGGTACATGTGAAGAACATGCAAAATTGTTGCATAGGAACACACATGGCAGTGTGATTTGCTGCCTTCTTCCCCATCACCTACATCTCACATTTCTCCCCTTGCTATCTCTCCCCAGCTTCCCCCCCCACCCTCCCTCCCCTATTTCCCCACAACTGACCCCAATGTGTAGTGCTCCCCTCCTTAAAGGGAGTTTTTTAAAAAAAGTTCTCTTATAATTATTTAAAGAAAAAACAGAAACATAATGATTTAAGGAAACATTGAGGTATAGAGATTAATTAAACAACCTTGAGTGTATGAAGAGAGAAGATAGACTTCTGGTCCAGTCAGATGTGACTTGCTGAGGTCAGCGGAAGAACCAACAGAAAATACTTTTTTCCCTCAAAAATATGAATGACCATTTTTTCAGCTTTATTTTTCCTTTTCTAAGAAAGTCTTCTTTCTTGCAAAGATGTTTTTCATTTCATGTGATAGTTAATAGTATGCCTAATTCTTCATAGGTACTCGATAAATATTGGATGAACAAATGAATTTTTGCATTGAAAATATGATGCATAATATGGCATGACTTAGTTTTAACAGTAACCATTACGTAAAATATTTTTGAAGTTAGAATTCATTAATATGCTGTCTACTACCATTGATGAACGTATAGTGGGCCTGCAGATATTGAAAAAGAATATTGAAATGAATGATGATCTGTGAAATTTTCAGTGAATGAGGGTTATACAAAACTTATCACTTCTTAAGTAGTCTCTTTTATGTTGTAATTCGTTCAAAACTTTGAAATTCTCTTTAGGGCATTTTTTTTTTTATTTACTTATTCATTTATTTTGTCTTCCTCTTTTTAAAGGATCTTTCAAACAATCGTCTTACAACTGTTCCTGCTAGTTTTTCTTCTCTGTCCAGTCTGGTGCGACTCAATCTTTCTAGTAATCAACTGAAGAGTTTGCCAGCAGAAATAAATAGAATGAAAAGTAAATATTTTCTATTTTACATAGTACATAAATTTGAAGTTGGTGCAACTTGTATTTAGAAAATAATTTTTAATGTAGTTATAGAGAGCTAAAGTAGTAGATTTTTATGGTGGTAAATGCAAACAATAGCAACTAGTCAGATTTTCTCCAGACCATTATGATGTATCAACCGCCTAAAGAATTACCAATATAAAGATACTTAGGCATATGAAAAATAGGAAAATATGATTAGTTGTAGTAGGATCATATACCTAAGCTGTACTGTCTCTTCATTCATTAATTCAACATTCATAAAGAGGTTATTCCCCTCTTACAGGTGAATCTACCTGTGATATGTAGTTGTATAATAGCTGTAGCCTCCTCATGGTCCATAAGTAATAATGTCGGGAAATAAGTCTTGTTTTGTCTGAGGTCCCAGATTGTCAATATTTTTTGAAAAAAACAAAATGTCAAAATTTATTGGTTCTAATAAAGTTTGCCATCAAACCATAATATTTGAAGTAATATAGAACCAGTATTAAGAGATAAAAAAATTCAAGGTACATTTTAGTACCTTCTAAGTTAGTATACTTCATCATAGGATTCTTACAGTTTAAAATCATTAGTGATATTTTATTTGTTTAAAGAAACTGTTATTGCCAGGCACTGTGGCATGTGCCTATAGTCCCAGTTACCCAGGTGGCTGAGGCAGGAGTATCACTTGATCCCAGGGAGTTCTGGGCTGTAGTGCGCTATGCCAATTGGGTGTCCACACTAAGTTCGGCATCAATATGGTGACCTCCTGTAGTGAGGGACCACTAGGTTGCCTAAAGAGGGGCGAGCCAGCTTAGGTCAGAAATGGAGCAGGTCAAAACTCCCATCTGATCAATAGTGGAATTGCCCCTTTGAGTGTCCACTCCATTCAAGCCTGGGCAACATAGTGAGATCTCTTCTCTCTCAAATATGTACATACATATATACATACATACATACATACAAACTGTTATTTTGTTATTATTTCTTGGTTGAGGGTTAGCAGCTTTTGTTGTTGTTTTTTTTTTGTTTTGTTTTGTTTTGTTTTTGCTGATCATTTGTAAGCCTTCTTCAATTTTAAAAACCTCCCTTTTGTGGGGCAAGTCAATTTCATGCATTCAATTGCAGATAATTTTGAGGTAAATTTCTAAAATTGTATTGTTTTGCTTTATATTAATAGTTATTCATTGCTTAAAATTGGAGTTTTAAAGTGAGTTAAATCTGCCCTAAATCAAATTGACATTTTAGGGGAGTCTTTACCTGGGAGCCAATGGTTAAGATTTTGCTGCATTTGTCATTGTTTTCAATAAAAATAAAAAGCAGCTAAGTGTAAAATATGATATCTAGAATGAAGATATAAGCAGCATGGACTTTTTTCATAAATTGAGTGGAAATATCTTTTTTTTTTTTTTTTTTTAAGATGGGGTTTCACCATATTGGTCAGGCTGGTCTCGAACTCCTGACCTCAGGTGATCCGCCCGCCTCAGCATCCCAAAGTGCTGGGATTACAGGCGTGAGCCACCGCACCTGGCTGGAAATATCTTGAGAGTTAGGAACGTATAGATAAATCAACTGAAAAATACTTTTGAGTTTATAGTAATTTTTCTAGTATCCAATGTTATTTATTAATGATCAGATGCTTTCTGTTTCTCAGCCATGACAGTGATACTTTTCAGCTGTTACACAGAGTACATTTAGTTGTACTTTAACAGAGTACCAGAACTTTATTTTTAAATGTATTACGAAGATGACCTGGACTATTATTAAATTGCGCAGGCTGGAGTGCAATAACATAATCATAGCTTAGTGCAGCCTCAATCTCCCTGGCTTAAGCATTCTTTCTGCCACAACACCCCCAGTAGCTGGGACTACAGGCATGCACTACCATGCTCAGCTACTTTTTTTTTTTAATTTTTAGTAGAGACAAGGTCTCACTATATGTTGCCCAGGCTGGTCTTGAATTCCAGAACTCAAGCGATCTGTCCACCTTGGGCCTCCCAAAAATTGCTGGGATTACAGGTGTGACCACCACACCTGGCCCAAATAATAATTTCAGTATTACTATTTCTCTTTAATTATAATTAAATATAAAAAATTTACGTTTATTTAATTCAATGGTGTTTGAGTATTCTTAGTGATATGGCACAGGTTCCTAAGTCCTTATAGCAATTTCTTACACATTCTTTAAAGTTGTATATGAGCAGAAACTAATTTTTTCTTTTTATCTTTTAGAGTATTTTTGTTTTTCACTGAATATATATTACAGGATTGAAGCATTTGGATTGTAATTCAAATCTCTTGGAAACTATACCTCCTGAATTGGCTGGCATGGAATCACTAGAAATGCTTTATTTGCGGAGGAATAAATTACGTTTTCTACCAGAATTTCCTTCTTGTAGTCTATTGAAGGTACTATTTAGTTGATTATTAAGTAACTGTATGTTTTCCTAAAGTTAATTATTAAAATGCATTTTTAAAGGAGCTAATCTTGTTTTACATCAGGAATATGTATTAGTTATAAGTACTGTGTTTTTCCTATGTTAATACTTTTCAGGATTTTAATATGACTACTTACATTAGTGGCATTTTTAGTAATATTATTTTTAAAGAAATAATTTAAAAAATAGGGATTTGTCCATTTCATCTGATGAGTAGTTTATAACTGGAGAAGTAGTAGATAAAGAGGCTAAAATGGTAAGTTGGGGCCGTACTGTAGGAGACCTGGAATACAAACCAGGATTAGGTACCTAATTTTATAAATTGCTACCTCTCACCTTTACCTAATCATAATCAAGTGTGTTTGAAATGAATTCCACTATTTTGGCTTTAAGTATGTAGAATTAATACTGTCTTCTAAATTTGTCATGGTTTGCTTTTTTTATATATATACATACCTTTAAGCATTAGTGTAAAAAGAGTTTATTTAAACGGAATGATGACATATAAAATAAACTGAAAGTTTACCTTTAATAAGAATAATTTTCCATCTGATAATTATAGTTTCTGTTAATGGCAAATCATTATATAAAATCATCACTAATGAAAATGTTAAATAACAAACTGATTGCAGTTGATCCTTGAACAATGCAAGGGTTATGGGCACTGACCCCCATGGAGTTGAAAATCTGTGTGTAGCTTTTGACTTCCTGAAAACTTAACTAGCAGTAGTCTCATGTGACCTTACCAATAACATAAATAATTGATTAACATATAATTTGTATGTCATATGTATTATGTACTATATTCTTAAAGTAAGCTAGAGAAAATAATTTTATTAAGAAAAATCATAAGGAAGGAAAAATATATTACTATTAATTAAATGGAAGTCAGTCATCATAAAGGCCTTCATCCTTATTGTCCTCATGTTGAGTAGGCGGAGGAGGAGGAGGAAGAAGAGAAGGGTTGGTCTTGCTGTCTCAGAGATGGCAGAGGTGGAAGGAAATCCACGTATAAGTGCACCTGCACAGTTCAAACCCATGTTGTTCAGGGATCAACTGTGTTATAGTACCATACTGTATTGATACCATAAGTTTACATCATCTGCTTACAAGATGAATCATTTGTCTGAAGTGGTGAGCAACTTCAATCTATGGTATATGTCAAGCAATTTGACTTTTCTTGTAATGTCATGATTTTTCTCTGCTTCTTGGAAGAACTTCCAGCATCACTAGTGGCACTTCATATGAGTCCCATAATGTTATTTGAAATTTATGGTTTTGCACTAAACACTGTGAGAAACATGTGAGAACTGCAAGACATCATTTTTTACTGTGACATGCAATTTACTGGAGAGGTGAACTGCTCACATTAGCTTCATACAGGTTTTAAGTAGGATATTCGCACCATAGGCTCACCACAGTACCAAGAAGAAGTGGCAACAGAATTATTATAGTAGTACAATATGTACTATAGTTAATTTTATGTAGGTATGATTTTTCTTTTTTTGAGGCAGAGTCTCTGATTTATTTATTTATTTATTTAATTTATTTATTTATTTATTTATTTATTTAGAGGCAGAGTCTTGCTCTGTCATCCAGGCTGGAGTGCAGTGGCACAATCTCAGCTCACTGCAACCTCCACCTCACAGGGTTCAGGTGATTCTCCTGCCTCAGCCTACCAAGTAACTGGGTTTACAGGCCCTCACCACTACGCCTGACTAGTTTCTGTATTTTTAGTAGAGACAAGGTTTCGCCATCTTGGCCAGGCTGGTTTGGAACTTCTGACCTCAGGTGATCTGCCCGCCTTGGCCTCCCAAAGTGTTAGGATTACAGGCATAAGCTACCACACCTGGCCTAATTTTATGTAGTTATAATTTAATACTACATCTTCACATTTGTTTACATTTCTCTGTAAGTTGTATGTAAGTTTTGAGAAATTTTAACTTTTTATAATAGATTTGTATATATTTTATGGTAGTCAATAATAAACTAATATTTACATACATTAAATGCCTTCATGACATATGTAACTTTTTCTTTATTTTAAAAATATTTTTAGGTTACACAATTGATTTGTAATTTTTTTCAAATTGTCACTAATCTCCAAAAAAAATTTCAGTATATTTTCTGAAAAAATTTTACATAAAAGCAGACCCTCACAGTTTAAACCCTTGTTGTTCAAGGACCAACTGTATAATATAAATAACTTTTTAAGAAACTGATATTCCTTTGTTTTGAAAGTAATTTTTCATTAATATACTTTTTGGATTTATATTTTAATTAATTCTTTAAACATGACTACTAAATTATTTCTCTACTTTGGTTTTACAAACTTGATGTTTCTGCCAGATTCAACCTTTAATTATTTTTAAATTGCCAGAAAATTTTCTCATTTGTCATTCTTTAGCTGAAAGATAGCTTAAATGTAATTGAAAATTTAAACATCTTGATATTTATAAAGCTGCATTTTTTTCTGTGTATTTATAATCACTTGAAATTGAGTACCTACAATTTTATTTTCATTACCTACTATAAAATTGAATACAGAGATACACATAATCATCTTTGATTTTGTAGGAATTGCACATAGGTGAAAACCAGATTGAAATGTTAGAGGCAGAACATCTTAAGCATCTGAATTCAATTCTCGTGCTAGACCTGAGGGATAACAAGTTAAAATCTGTTCCAGATGAAATAATACTACTACATTCCTTGGAAAGGCTTGACCTAAGCAACAATGATATTAGTAGGTAAGTTTAAATATCAAATGAATAGAAATTGTGTTTGTTATTGGTTATAATTCATAATTTGAACTATTTGTTTAAAAAAACCCATGAGGGTCCTTTTTTCTAAATTGAATTCACTAAATGTTGATTGAGCAGGAATTATGTGCAGATAAAGAAAGGTTAATTAGGTTTTATCTTTAACAGCAAGCTTGGTATGATAATAGAAGCAGACATATTTACGACTTACTCCAACTGGATTATTATTAGTATTATTACTCTAACTAGAGTATAATTTTGTTCTAGTTAACCCCTATAATTAAATTCTAAGAACGCTGGAATGTATTTACTTTAAAAGCATTGATGATTCTTCATTGCCATAGCACTGTTTCCTAAATATGACTATGTATCAGAATCATTTGAGAAACATCAAGAAAAAAATACAGATTCTGGGGCACTAATGAATCCAAATCTCTGATGATGGGACCCTAAAATTTTTGTTCTTTGTTTTATTTTTAAAAAGTTCCTAGAATTTGATGCTTATGGTCTTCCAACCAGCAATTAATTGGGAACCACCATATTGTAAGATTAAACCCTAGTCTTTAGCCTAACATTCAAGGATGTCTCACATTCAGACTTAATTCATCATTTGTTACTTTTTACTCATACAGGTGTCTTACTCTCTGACTACATTGGGCTATAAATATACCAACCCTTTCTTTGTTTCATTCCTTTATCCTAGAATGCTTTTTTTTTTCTAATACTATTTCATTTTTCATTTTAAGCCCAAATCTGGCAACTCCCTTCTCCCCCTTAAAGCCCCACCAGTGTCTATATCTCTGTTCTCATAACAACTTGACTTGTTTAGCATTTGTCTTATTATATATTTTTTTGATATCATATTCATTTGTTAATATGTAGCTTAATATACAATGAAATTTACCAATCAAGCATACAATTTGGTGATTTTTGGCAAAGATATATATTTGTCTGTAATCCCAGCACTTTGGGAGGCCGAGGCGGGTGGATCACGAGGTCAAGAGATCGAGACCATCCTGGTCAACATGGTGAAACCCCGTCTCTACTAAAAATACAAAAAATCAGCTGGGCATGGTGGCGTGTGCCTGTAATCCCGGCTACTCAGGAGGCTGAGGCAGGAGAATTGCCTGAACCCAGGAGGCGGAGGTTGCGGTGAGCCGAGATCGCACCATTGCACTCCAGCCTGGGTAACAAGAGTGAAACTCCGTCTCAAAAAAAAAAAAAAAAAAAAAAAAAAAAAAAAAAAAACGAAAAAAAAAAAAAAAAAAAAAAAAAAAAAGATATATATTTGTATCACCATGATCACAGCCATTTCTGTCTCCATAAAAACCTTCCTCATACCTTTTGCAGTCAATCCCCTTTCCATACCCCAACGCCTGGCAACCACTGATGTGCTCTGGTACTATAGTTTTGTCCTTTTTAGAATGTCACATAAATGGAATTACAAAGAATGTAGTTTTTGTGTCTGGCATCTTTCATATAACAAAGTTTTTTTTGTGATTCATTCGTGTGGTTGTATTGCTGAGTGTTATTCCATTATAGAGATATACCACAATTCACATGTCTTTTGTTAGTTAATGGACATTTGAGTTGTCTTTGATTTTTTGCTGTTATAAACATTTGTGTGCAAGTTTCTGTGTGGACATTATTTTCATTTCTCTTGGGTAAAGGTGTAGCAGTGGGGTTGCCTAGTTGTATGGTGACCATATGTTTAAAAGACTCCAGTTTTGAAAGTGGCAGTACTATTTTATATTCTCACCAGCATTGTAAGATAATACTTACTGCATTTTAGTTAGCTGTTTGTGGTTTTTTTTCCTTTGTTCAACTGACGATTTGAGAACAAGCATCTCGATATCTCTATACTAGTGCCCTATATTTTGCAGATGCTTAATAGGTTTTATTGATATTGAATTTTTGGGTATAAATGGTTTTTTTAATGTGCCAAAGATGAAAATGACTTTTCTTACTGAAAGGAAACATGAATTGGGCATACAAAAATTATCTTTTTCTCTCTATTTGTCATCATTTTTCAACTAGAATTTTGTTTCCTTGCTCGAAGTGTAAAATTAAAACATTTAGCATCCGTGAGGATGGCTATCTTGAAACAGTGCTTCATTCAAATTTATGTTTAACATTTACTTTTTTAGCAAATGTTACAATTTAACAAATATTTTATAGCTCAAATTCATTTTTAATCTCAATGTGACAATTTTGAAGACAAATCTGATTTTTCTTTTATATGTTTAGCATTTATCTTAAAGGGAAATGTTTTAGGCCTGCATTAGTTGGCCTTTCTTTGAGACTGTTCTGGGATATGTTGTTTGCCATATGTTGTTTTCTAGACAACTCTGGTTGGAGAATACTTATATTTGATGCCTTCCCTAAAATAAATTTAATCTTTTATAGTCTGCCCTATTCATTGGGGAACCTTCGTTTGAAATTTTTGGCATTAGAAGGAAATCCTCTGAGAACAATTCGAAGAGAAATTATAAATGTAAGTGTATTTGGAATTCAGCTCTTTGTTTTTAAATTGAAATGTAGACATATATGTTGATCTATAAAACTGCAAGGTATGTCTTGGTGAATGTCTTTGTCTCCACCCTTTTAGAAAGGAACACAAGAAGTCCTAAAATATCTACGAAGCAAGATCAAAGGTACTTTAAAGTTTTCTTTTACGTTTTGAAGGGTTCATAAAAAGTAGTGAAGAATTAATAGTATGTGAATTTAAATGTATTTTGGGTACACATATTTGGAAATAATAGATCCTGGCAGGTGTGACTCTAATTCTAAATCCATATAGGCTGTAAGAATGCTATAAGTATGGGTTCTGTTGACTGGGAAGCATATTGACAGGTATTTGATTATCTACTTTTCATGCACAGCTTCGCTAAACTCTGACAAAAATTAAGACAAAACACACCTTTCAGTATATGTTAATTTAGCAAGAACATATACCAAAAGTGAAAATAATACAGTAAACTTAATTTTTAATAATTCACTAAACATGTAATAGACCCCGTTTTTATTTTGTCTCTATCATTATAGAATAAACTAAAACATTTTGGAAAAAAAAAAGTCATACGAATGTTTTGCTAAGTGACAAACACTCCAAAACATGGTGGCTAAATGCAGCAGCTGTTAATTTAGCTCACAACTCTGTTGGTTATGCATAACTTAGCTTAGCACTACGTTGCCAGTCAACATATATTAAATAAAATAATATGGCCGGGCGCGGTGGCTCAAGCCTGTAATCCCAGCACTTTGGGAGGCCGAGGCGGGTGGATCACGAGGTCAAGAGATCGAGACCATCCTGGTCAACACGGTGAAACCCCGTGTCTACTAAAAATACAAAAAATTAGCTGGGCATGGTGGCGCGTGCCTGTAATCCCAGCTACTCAGGAGGCTGAGGCAGGAGAATTGCCTGAACCCAGGAGGCGGAGGTTGCAGTGAGCCGAGATCGCACCATTGCACTCCAGCCTGGGTAACAAGAGCGAAACTCCGTCCAAAAAAAAAAAAAGTACATAGTTTAGCTATTTGTTTTCTACTTTATCTTTCAAGTAAATTATTAAAATAATTTTCTAAGGCTCTTATTTTCTATCAATGAAAGCGTTTCCTTCTCCAGATATGCTTTCTCGTCCAGAAGAAACTGATTATTCTGACATGAATCAATTAGAGGTCATGTCAGACTGGTCAAAATTCTATGAACAGAAGGCCAAGATGAACTTTATGTAAGTTCCAGCTATATACAAACATTTCTGCTAGACAGCTTCTATCCGAAGATGGGAGAATAAATCCATGCATATAATTTTATTATTCCCCAAAACTCCACAAAAAGAAAATTGGTAATGGAAATGTTTTAAAGGTATACATCCATAAAGATAGGGAGAATGGGGAAAAAATAAAATAATAAACATGTGGACATTGGAAAGTGAGTTGTTTAGTCTGTTTGGGTTACTATAACAAAATATCTTAGACTCTAATTTATAAATAACAGAAATTTATTGCTCATGGTTCTGGAGAACTATGATTAAAGCACCAGCAGATTTGGTGTCTGGTAAGAACCTGTTCCTTTTTAGGGCTCTGCCCTCAGTGTCTATTTACTTTATAAAGGCCCTACCTCTTAATTGTTACCACTGTGGTTAGATTTCAACATAGGAGTTTTGAAGTGACACATACATTTAGGCCATACCGTGAGTAAGCAAATGGTAACTGAGTTAGTAGATCAGAAAGACCTTTTGGCCATTATGGATAATGCTGTAATAAACATTAATGTATAGGTTTCAGTGTGAATGCATGTTTTCATTTCTCTTGGGTGTATATACCTAGGAGTAACATATATCATAACTCTATGTTTAATCATTTGAGGAACTGCGAAACTATTTTCCAAAGCAACTGCACCAGTTTACATTCTTAACAGTAGTGTATTAGGGTTCTGATTCCCCTACATCCTCATCAACATTTGTTATTTGACTCTGATTCTAGCCATCTTGATGGGTCTGAAGTATCTCATTATGGCTTTAATTTGCATTTTTCTCATGAGTAATGGTGGAGAGAGCATCTTTTCCTGTGCTTTATTGGCCATTTGTGCGTCTTTAGAGAAATGACTATTCAGGTCCTTTGTCCATTTAAAATTTTTTTTAAATCATTGTTCTGTAAAGAGTTCTTTACAGCCGGGCGCGGTGGCTCACGCCTGTAATCCCAGCACTTTGGGAGGCCGAGGCGGGTGGATCACAAGGTCAAGAGATCGAGACCATCCTGGTCAACATGGTGAAACCCCGTCTCTACTAAAAGTACAAAAAATCAGCTGGGCATGGTGGCACGTGCCTGTAATCCCAGCTACTCAGGAGGCTGAGGCAGGAGAATTGCCTGAACCCAGGAAGCGGAGGTTGCGGTGAGCTGAGATCGCGCCATTGCACTCCAGCCAGAGAAAAAAAAAAAAAAAAAAAAAAAAAAAAAAAAAAAAAAAAAAAAAAAAAAAAAAAAAAAAAAAAAAAAAAGAAGAAAAAAAAAAGAGTTCTTTACATATTTTAGATACAAATCCCTAGTTAGATATGTGATTTGCACATATTTAATAGTTTGCTGTGGACTGTCTTTTCATTTTCTTGATGTTGTTCTTTGAAGTATAAAAGTTTTAATTTTGGAGAAGTGCAATTTTTCAATTTTTTTTCTTTTTTGTTCATGTTTTTGGTTTTATATCTAAGAAAGCTTTACAAAATCCTAGGTTATAAAGATATGGCCTATACTTTCTTCTAAACATTTTATACTTTTGTTTTTAAATTTAAGTCTTTGATCAATTTTGAATTATTTTTTATATGCAGTGTGAGGTAAGGATCAAATTTCATTGTTTTGTATGTGGCTATTCAGTTTCTCAGCACCATTTGAAAAGAGTATTCTTAGTATTCTTTCTGCTTTGAATGGTCTTGGCATTCTTGTCAAAAATCAACTGACTATAAATGTATTTGGTTTATTTCTCTACCATCAGTTTTATTCTATTGATCTATATGTCTGTCCTGTGCTAGTTTCACACTGTCTTGATTACCCTTGCTTTGTAATAAGTTTTGAAATCAAATCAGGAAGATTGATGGCTCCCACTTATTCCTCTTTCTCAGGATTGCTTTGGCTATTCTGGATTTCTTGCAATTCCATATAAATTTTAGAATTAACTTGTTAGTTTCTACAAAGATAAAGATTCTGCATTTCTGTAGATCAGTTTGGGGAACATTATCATCCTAACAATATTAAGTCTAGCATTCATGAGCATGGAATGTATTCCTATTTTAGATCTTTAATTTCTTTAAACAATGTTTTATAGTTTTCAGCATATAAGTTTTATATTTCTCTTAAATTTATTCCTAAGCATTTTATTATTTTTGATGCTATTAGGAATATAATTGTTTTCTTAATTCCATTTGCGTGCTGTTCTTTGCAACTGTATAGGAATACAATGACTTTTGAATGCTGATTTTGTATCTTGTAGCCTTGCTGAAATTATTAGTTCTAATACTTTTTTGGTGTATTCCTTTAGATGTTCTATATACAAGATTGTGTCATTTGCAAATAGAGATAGTTTTACTTCTTCCTTTCCAATCTGGATGCCTTTTATTTCTTTTCTTGCCTAATTCCCTTGGCTAGACCCTCCAGGACAATGATGAATAGGAGGTCTGAGATTGGACATCTTCGGGGGAAAGCATCTAGGTTTTCATTATTAAGTATCATTAAGTTAGCTGTGGGTTTTTTATAGATGCCCTTTATCATGTTAAGGAAGTTCCCTTCTGTTTCTAGTTTTTGAGTGTGTTTATTCTAAAAGAGTTCTTGAGTTTTGTCATGTTTTTTTCTGCATCTGTTGAGATGGTCATGTGATTTTTAAAATTCCGTTAATATGCTGTATTATATTAGTTGATTTTCAGGTGGTGAATCAACTTGCATCCATGGCTAAATCCCACTTGGTAATGGTGTATAATTCTTTGTATATGTTGCCAGATTTGTTTTTTAGTATATTGTTGTGGATTTTTATGTCCTTGTGCATGGGAGTTATTGATCTGTTGTTTTCTTGTGATTTTTTTTTTTTTTTTTCTGGTTTTGGTAATAGCCTAATACTGGTGTCATAAAATGAGTTGGGAAATGTTCCCTCCTCTTTTGTTTTTTGGGTGAATTTATGAAGAGTTGGTATTCATGCTTTGAATGTTTGGTAGGATTCAGCAGTGAAGACATTTAGGCCTGGACTTTTTTTTGTGGCTTGGTTTTTTATTACTCTTCACTTAGATTGTTTCTTCTTGAGTCATTTTGGTAGTTTGCATCTTTCTAGGAGTGTGTCTATTTTATCTGAGTTATTTAATTTGTTGGTATATAGTTGGTCGTAGTTTATCCTTTACATTTTTGGAAGGTTAGTAATAATGTCCCCTCTTTCATTTCTGATTCTGGTAATGTGAGTCTTCTCTTTTTTTCTAGGCCACACTAGCTAAAGATTTGTCAATTTTGTTGACTTTCCAAAGAATGAGTTTTTAGTTTCATTGATCTTCTCTATTGTTTTTCTATTCTCTATTTCATTAATAAACACTCTAATCATTTGTTTCCTTCTAATTGGTTTAGGTTTATATTGCAGGTACAACTGATTGGGGCCAGCATGTAGGTGGTAAAAGAATTTACCAAGATAGTTGTAGTAAAGAAAGGCAGATTTATTAGAGAAAGTATGGAGATATGTTGCAGGGGTGCAACAAGTAGCACAGCAGAGAAGGGGCTGTCTGCCAATAGGCAGGTGCTGGAGGGGAGTTTTATAGGGTCATGTGTGGAGTGGGCCATGTGGAACGAAGTCATGCTGCTGGGGCTGTGTACAGAGCCAGGTATTTGGGAACAGGATGTTGTGCAAGCAAATTGTCTGTGATTAGAGTTTTCTATGATTAGCTGTCTCTTGGAACAGTTGTTCTCCCCCCACCTTGGATCCCTTTTCATCGTTGCTTACTTATCAGGACTCCAGAGTTTAATTTGCTCTTTTTTTCTAGTATCTTACGGTGGAAAGTTAGGTTATTGATTTTGGATCTTTTTTCTTTACATAGGCATGCATAGTTATAAATTCCCCTCTAAGCATGGCTTTGATATGATATAAGCTTTGGTATGTTATGTCATTTTCATTTATCTCAAAGTATTTTCTGATTTCTCTTTTGATGTCTTCTTGACCCATTGGTTGTTTAAGAATATGTTGTTAAATTTCCATTATAATGTGCCCTCGACATAAAAAAATGTTTTAAGTCATTTTGTCTGATATTAGTGTAGACACTCAATTTTGTAGTTGTCTTATTGCCTGGTTCTTTCCCGTGAGCTTGCTTGCATACAGTCTGCTGTGTACGGTCTAGGCTGTATCTTCTGTAGATCCAGGAATTCATCCTAACTGCCTTTTACCACAACCTTCATTGTTTTTGAGAGTTTTCATGCTTGCTGTGAGTGAAGTCAGTTCTCTTGGGATGCGATTAGGAGCTGGTTTTATAACCTGTTTCTCACCTAAGCAGAATCTTTGAGCTGGGACTGTGGAGCTGGGAATATGGAAGATGCCAAGCTTCTCTGAGAGTGACACTCCCCCTAGGAGCTGAACACTCGGTAGAAGGAGTCAGCAGTAGCCTTATGTTCTCTTGGTTTGCTTCTCTTTATTTGAACCAGCAACTTATGAGCCAGGGGAAGAGCAGTCAGGGCCCCAGTATTCTCATCATGCCAAGCTCAAGGTAGAGCCTCCTTTCTATGCATGGCACTGGAGTGAAAGAAGGGAGTCCTCATCCTGCTCATTAAGGATTTAGCATTAACAATAGGCAGCTGGTGACAGGATGAGAAATGCTGACACACATCTCTGGAAGAAAGCTCACTGGCAGCAAAGCAATACTCCTTCTCAAAATAAATAAAAATAGAATCATTTCCAGAGGCTTGAAATTATTACTAGTTTTTGCTTTATTTTATTTTATTTATTATTTTTTTTGTAACAGCGTCTTGCTCTGTCACCCAGTCTGGAGTACAGTGGTACAATCGCAGCTCACTACAACCTCTGCCTCCCAGCTTCAAGCAATTCTTCTGCCTTAGCCTCCTGAGTAGCTGGGATTACAGGCATGCCACCACGCCCGCCTAATTTTTTTGTATTTCTAGTAGAGATGGATTTCGCCATGTTGGCCAGGCTGGTCTTGAACTCCTGACCTCAGGTTATCCACGTGCCTCAGCCTCCCAAAGTGCTGGGATTACAGGCGTGAGCCACTGTGCCCAGCCTTATTTTAAATTTAAATTAAATTAAATTACTTTTTTTTTTACAATTTGTAACCAGCTTTTTCTGAGGAGCAGATTAGCAGAGCTCCTCTTGCTGCCATGATGGAAGTTGATCCTCTGGGAGGTATATTTTCTGTGTGGAGTCTATGCAAAAGAACAAAAATTAGGTAAAACTAGCATATTGCCACAGTAAGCAATAATTTAAAGCTCATTGGCCAAATGTCAGTAGAATCTTTTACTGGGAACGTCTCCATATATATCTTTGCCTTCATCTCAGTTTTTCATAGCTCTTCTATCTTTCAGCCCTTTATGTTGTCTCTTTTCCTGTTTCTTTCTTCTTTTTTTTCCTTTTTTTCTCCTTTCTTTTGGGGATGAGGAAAATTTTTTTAGAACAGGATCGTAAGCCAAGAGAAAACCAAGCAAAAGACAAATGCATGTAAAGAATGGCCTTATTGTTTAAGAAGTTCAGAAGTAGAGAATATCCAGTTCATCTACTTTAAAAAATAAAGAAAAGAGGAATATCCAAATAATAAATATTCAAAGCCTGAGAGAGTAATTTCCCAAAAAGAATTTTTTAAATTTTTGATTATTTTTTTATTTTTAGAAGCGGGGTCTTGCTCTGTTTCTTGGGCTGAAGTACAGTGGCACTATACTAGTTCTCTGCAGCCTCAACCTTCTGGGCTCAAGCAGTCCTTGTGCCTGAGTCTTCCAATCAGTTAGGATTATAGGTGTGTGTGCCACTACACCTGGCTATTTTTATTTTTTTGTAGAAACAGGGTCTTGCTATTTGCTCATTGTGGTCTTGAACTCCTAGACTCAAGTGATCATCCTGCCTCAGCCTCCCAAAGTGTTGGGATTTACAGGCGTGAGCCACCATGACCAGCCTGTATTTAATATTTATAAACTTTCAGTTTGTCGCTGTGCTTCTTGCCAATAATTGATCATGTTATTAACATCCTATCAGTCTTCCTTCTCTCCCTGGTTACTCAATCACAATTAAATAATATCCCTGGGTATTTCCTGACATTTGTAGTTTCTGGGATTTAGTTATCTCTTCCATTTTTCTTGGTGTTTTTACAGGTGTACATACTTAGAAAATACATACTTAGAAAATTCCTTTTGACTTCAAAATAGGTTGAATTATTCAAAGCATATAGTGCCAAGACTCTTAAAACTGTGATAATCATATGAAGAACAGTTATGTGTGTGCATGATCTAAAGGGAATTACAAATAGAACTGAAACATTTATTTTGAATTAATACTTAACTTTGCACATACATACATGTAAAGGGCCCAAGACTTTTTTTTTAATCAAAGCATAACTTTATTATCTATAAGTAATAAGTATTTTCTCAGTGAAAAGATGCTCAGTGAAAGAGCAGTCTACATACTTATCTAGAGGCACATAAGAATCACTTGTGGTGCTTTTAAAAAAATACAATGCCCAGGCCAGACTTTAGCCCAATTAAATCTGAACTTGGGGGTAATGGGGCCTAAATAGTTAAACAATAGTTAGAGTGGAATTGCATTTAATTATTTCTACATTTTCTGGAGCTCCTTGAGGAAAAGGTTGGGACACTTCATTGCTTCATATGTTTGTTTCCTTCAGCATTTTGTCTCTGCTTTTTAACTACTCTTTTCTGTTTTAGAGGTAAAAATTCATTGGTGAAAATTAAAAACAGTGCCAATCATTTGATTCAAAAGATGCTGGTAGAATGAGATAAAAACTTTGTGCTGAAATGAGTAGAAACTACTAACTTTAAAGAAATTGAACAATCCAGAGGCATGAAATTATGTACCAGTTTAAAATAAACTTAGATTTTTGTTAAACGCCACTTGTCTGTGATGCTTCAAATGTAGAAACGTGGTCCACAGATTCCTCAAACTCCATTGTCTCAAAGAAAAATCTTGTTCTCTTTTAAAGCTTATTAAGTTTTGGTCGTGATTAGTTTATATTCTTGCCAGTTCTAGCAGAAGTGCAGTAATTCATGTAGGATTTAGATAAACTTTCTGCAATGTACTGTTATGTATCTTTTGCTATAAAGAGTAAATATACAAGTCCCAGGTAGCCTACTCTGAAGTTATTATTATTGAAAAATTAATCTTTTCCTAATCTGGAGAACTTAAACCATTCTCCACAGATGATCATTATTATCATTTTTACATTTTAATTGGTGTGTTCTTATATTGAGCCTGTACATCTCTGTCTGTAAAATGCAGATAATACCTTTTTGAAAGCTTTGTTTTTGAGAATCACAATTTCATGAGGTAGCATTGTGTGGAATCACCCTACAATGTCCTTGATTCATCTAAATAGTATTAAACCTTCTTATTTGGTTATCACAGACTTTCAAATAATCCTGATATCGATTTACTTGTTCTCTGTTCTAAATTGATATTTACCTAGCCTACATCAATAGGCTAGGTAATAGATATCAATGGAGATTGAGTCAGTGATGGTGTCCCCTCTACAATTAGGTTGCAGCTTAATCCCCAGTGCAACAGTACTGCGAACTGTGGCCTTTGGGAGGACTTTGAGTCTTAAGGCCTCCACTCATCAGTAGGCTCGGTAAATATCAATGGAGTATAATTTAAAATTTTGTTTTTATTGCTTATAAAATATCTTTTTAAAGACCAGGTTTGAGGTTTGCAAATTAGCAATCAAACGTGCAAATCTTATACTCATTACAGTTTGTGATAAGCCCAAAGGATAGATTTTAAAGGAAGACCCTTGTAAGAGCATCTCAAGCTGGAGATAAGTGAGTGCAACTTTATTGGTAGATGTGTTCCAGTGGTGGTGATATTATGCCTGCCAAGGGTCAGGTCCTGCCAGATTGATAAAGTTCCCCAGTGGTTGCTGCTATGGTTTCAGTGATGATGTCCCCTCTGCAATTACGTTGAAACTTAATCCCCAGTGCAACAGTACTCAGAATTGTGGCCTTTGGAAGGAGATTGAGTTTAAGGCCTCCACTCTCATGAATAGGATTGGCAACCTTATAAAAGGGTTTGAAGTTGAAGGCAGTGTTCTCTTGCACTTCTGCCTTATGCCATATGAGGAAGCCCCCAAGCAGGCACCGAATGCTGGGCCTTGATCTTAGACTTCTCAGCCCTCACAATTGTGGGAAATAAATGTCTGTTGTTTATAAATTACCCAGTTTTGGTGTTTTTTTTTTTTTTTTTTTTTTAAATTAACTCTGCATTGCTTGAGGAAGTTTGTGTTATTTCGTTATAGTAGCACAAATAGACTAAGACAGGTCCCAACTCCAATTATGCCATTGTGGCATTAAGCTTAATTACTTTATTTGATTGTAAAAATTGCCTTTATTCAAGCTCTATCACCTGATTCTGATATCTGTGTTCTGAGTTTAATTTCTTCCTGTGTCACCAGGATCATCTTGCTATGCTCCCTTTGATAGACATAATAATGACGCTTCAGTGATGGCCACACCCTAATCCCTGAAACCTGTGACTAGGTTACCTTACATGGCAAAAGGCAATTAAGATTGCTAATTGAGGCCCGACGAGGTGGCTCAAGCCTGTAATCCCAGCACTTTGGGAGGCTGAGGCGGGTGGATCACGAGGTCAAGAGATCGAGACCATCCTGGTCAACACGGTGAAACCCCGTCTCTACTGAAAATACAAAAAAATTAGTTGGGCATGGTGGCGTGTGCCTGTAATCCCAGCTACTCAGGAGGCTGAGGCAGGAGAATTGCCTGAACCCAGGAGGCGGAGGTTGCGGTGAGCCGAGATCGGGCCATCGCACTCCAGCCTGGGTAACGAGTGAAACTCCGTCCCAAAAAAAAAAAAAAGATTGCTAATTGATTGACTTTAAAATAAGGATATTATTATTGTGTTGGCCCAGTATAATCACGAGGATTCTTTTTTTTTTTTTTTTGAGACGGAGTTTCGCTCTTGTTACCCAGGCTGGAGTGCAATGGCGCGATCTCGGCTCACTGCAACCTCCGCCTCCTGGGTTCAGGCAATTCTCCTGCCCCAGCCTCCTGAGTAGCTGGGATTACAGGCACGTGCCACCATGCCCAGCTGATTTTTTGTATTTTTAGTAGAGAAGGGGTTTCACCGTGTTGGATGGTCTCGATCTCTTGACCTTGTGATCCACCCGCCTCGGCCTCCCAAAGTGCTGGGATTACAGGCATGAGCCACCGCGCCTGGCCAAGGATTCTTAAAAGTAGAAGAGAGAAGCAGAACGGGAGGTCAGCATAATAGGATGTGAGAAGAACCCGCTGTTGCTGGCTTAAGATGGAGGAAGAAGGCCATGAAGCAAGGAATATGAGGTGCCTACTACGAGTTGGAAAGGGCAAGGAAACAGATTCTTTTTTAGAAAAAGGAATGCAGGCAGACCTGCCAAAACCCTGATTTTAGCCCAGTGAGACCCATTGCAGACTTCTGAACTACAAAACTATAAGATAACGTTTGTGTGTTTTAAGCTAAGTTGTGGTAATTTATTAAAGCAACCATGGAAAACTGCCTGTAAATTGGGCATAAAATAATTTATGGCAGTAAGTTATATATTAATGAATTGGAATCATATTTTCAGTTTCTTTTCAATCTTGTACTAAGGAACAGTCTTTGGGAAATTATTATCTATGTTAGCAGGCTTAGGATAGACTCTGTACAATGGGCCTGGCCATAGTTTATCACACACACTGTCTTACTCATTTTTATGTCCCCAGCACTTAGTACAATGCCACAGAGTAGAAGCACAGTAACAGTTTGGGGGATAAATGAATACACTTGTTGTAATTACATCTAAACCCAGGGATTGCTGCTGATTATGTATTATCAATTTATGTTCATTGTCTTTCATGTGATAAAGGTGGGATGCTTGACTAGAGAAATAGGTTTGGATGACGGTTCTCAAACTTTAGTGTCCATTGGTATCACCTGAAGGCCTTGGTGAAACAGATTGCTGGGCTCCACTCTCAGAATTTATGATGCATAGGTTTGGGGTTGAGCCTAAATGTTTGCATTTCTAACAAGTTCCTAGGTTAAAGTGATGTTGCTGTTCTGGGGACCACACTTTGGGGCATTTTATGCCTCTGTCCCTCTCAGATGTCTTCTCAGGGGACAAACTAGCTCTGCATGTTTTCCAAGAATTATCTGCTTTTCTTTTTGTAGCCACCCATTCTATTCTTAGGCATTTTACTGTATAGGCCTGGCTAACATATTTAGTAGTTTTCCTAAGGTTCATTCTTCCACCCCCAGCCTTGTTGCCTCAGAAAATAATGATTCACTTAGTTCCTCTCATTTTAAGAGTAATATAGGATAATACAATCAAATATTAAAAATATCTAAAAAATGAAATGGAGAAGTTTAAAAGATGGCAAATTCTTTTAACAACTTCTGTTATTGACAAGAAGGTATAATTTCTCACTCCATTCTGAGGTGGTTACTCTCTTGGAATTTACCCTAAACACATACTGCTTCCATAAAAATACATTCAACATACATATATTATTGTACTTACCATACTATTTTGTAATTTTGTTTATCTTCTCCACTAGATTGAGTTCTTCTTTCTTCACCTCTTAAATAGTACTTACACTAGTTTATATGTGCTGGATAATGTTGTAGAATGAAGGAACAAATAAATAACCAAATGGACCCTAGGTTTTTACTTTCATTTCTAAGAGACGGTCAGGCTCATCAGCTTTTCTAACCTCTTGTAAAACTTCTGGAGAGGCAGAGTGATCACTACTTACTTGCTTCAAAGGGATAAATTGAAGCTCTGAAAACTTCATTCTAGGTGACACTTGTTCAACTAAGTCACCCATCATGCCTTCTAACCTCATCACATAAATGCATTTGAAAACTTCTTAAAAAGGTTTCTCCATTCTTGCTTTATGTGATTGACGTCTTATTTGGCTATGTTCTTGTCAGTCACTTGTAAAATTAAACTTTTTTTTTTCTGTCTGGAAACTTACAAGATCTTCTGTTCATTGCCATTGTTTGAAATTTTATGTTAATATACTTTGATGCGGTTCTACTTTTATTTATTGTGTTTGGCTTATATGGTCCTTTCAATTTGAAATTTTGGTGTTTTAAAAAATTATGTAGTTTTTTAAAAATGAAAAAGACAGTAAATGCACATGGCAAAAAAAATCAACATGCAAAGATATATAATGAAAGGAAATCTTCTCTCATAACAGTCTTCTCCACAGAGACAGTAGACTCTCTCCTTATATTCCCCTTGATGCTAATTATTAAAAGGAGCTCTTTGGAAATTGTTGGGAATACCCCATCTCATTACATGATCATGGTAGTGTACATAGGTATTTTTAAAACAATGCTGGATGTTGTTGCTAGTTTAATATTGTCTCTCTGCTTATTTAATTTTGGCACTGTATTATATATTATGTAAAGTAACTTAACCAAACTGCTAGGGAAGTAGTACTACTACCAGAGCATTAACTTAGTAATAATACTTTCCTTAATGTCTTTTATTTCTGTTTGATATCCTGTCATTTATTCTGTGCTACTTCTGTGAATAAAGTATTCATATGATACATGCATGGGTAACAATAATAATTTAATCATTATTGACTAATGAATAACTGATAGGCCCAATGCAAGAGAAATATACTTAGTAATATTCAACAAATGTTTATTGAATGCCTACTGGCCTGAAGCAAGATCAGTGATACTACTAATTTTTTGTTTTCTTTAGGCATGCCTTCAGCTATTATGTATGAATTTTGGGACTGTTTCATCATTTTTACAGTGTTGAAAAGTGATAGTCTTATTTTACGTCTCTCTATATTGTTCAAGTCTTTTTTGCAAAAATATCACAAAGTCATTTCTTTTAAAAAGTGTATTTTTTAATATATATACCATATGATGGCAGTGTTAAACAGTATCTGGAGATTAGTAAGGTGGTTGATGGTTTGTGAATGTGTGAGTATACATGCATGTTCGGAAAATATCTATCAAAAATAAAGTCTTGCATTTGCTAAGAAATAACTCTTAACATATAAAATGTACCAAAGACCCAATTATGCAAATTGTCAAATTTTAAGTGATTAAGGATAATCAATTTTATTGTCTCCTAAACCTAAACTGCAAGCATATGTTTATTTCGTAGTCATTTGAGGGAAATAATATTTTTCTTTCATCAACAAATTTCTTCTAATGGACCATATTATTTTGCATAAGAGGAAGGATTACTTATTATTTGTTCTTATACATTGTAGTTATTCTATGTAGGTTCTTTCTTACTGCTAAATTTCCTTTCAGTAGGATTTACTAGACAGTTTTGAAGCCATGCTACAGTAACTTTTATCTATTTTCCATTAATTAAATATTAAATTCCAGACTGATAATTGAGTCATTGGAAATAAAGCATATAACTAAAGACATTCTTACCAATAATATCTAGAAATCATGTACACTGTTTTCATATATTAAGAATTTTAACAATGACTTTGTAGTATAAATATTAGCTTCATCTAACTTTTCTTTGCCAGATGATGGACCTAGCCAAAGAGACTCTGCTACTGAGACTGCCATGACACTACCAAGTGAATCCAGAGTCAATGTACACGCCATCATCACATTAAAAATGTTAGACTATAGGTATGTAATTCACTATTATTATTATTATTGTTATTACTTTGTAGAAGTAGGGTCTCAGTGTTACCCAGGCTGGTCTTGAATTTCTTGGGCTCAAGCAATCCTCCTGCGTTGGCCTCCCAAAGTGCTAGGATTATAGGCTTGAGCTACCATGTCTGGCCTAATTTATTTTTTAAAAAATATTACCATACACATAGGAAGCTTCTCAGAAGGAAACCCTTCAGAAAAAAGACAATTGTTGAGGAAAAATTCATTAGAGTACTTGACCTAGAATAATGGTAATTGCAAAAAAACCATGATGAAATATAAGGATATTAAAAGTGTAATAAAAAATAGAATGATATTAAAAGTATACATGACCTTCAGTGCTCATTCCTTTTGCAGTTTGTGTTTTATTATGCTTGAGAGATAGATGGTTTTGTTAAGTGATATTTTTTATGGGAAAATTTTATTATTATTAAAAAAAGAATGACAATATTGATAATAAAGTTCTCTAACTCAGTAACCAGCATCCAGAGAGAATTTTTTATTGATGGTGGATGTCTATGTTAGTAAATAAGAAATTACTATTATATAATTAATGAAAACCTTGATCAGCAGGCAAAGCTTGAGAGGTTGTACCCTGCTAATTTTATCTGAACATAAGTCAAATAATATAGTAATAATGTGCTCTGGTAGCAAATATACCAAAGCTAAAAAATTACAATGTTAGTATATAAATTGAGGTCAACCAAAAAATTTTAAATATTTTTTTTGAAAGTATATTAAATTGGAAAAGAAGATACCTATACAGAGATTGAAGGTAGTTGTCAAGGATCGTTTCAGTACTGTCTAAGGCACCAACCACCAAAAAATAAGCAAAACTGTCAAAGTTTTTGTAGCAATTGGTTCATTTATGGGTATTGTAGTGAAAATACAAAAGAATATAAACTCAAGTCACTAGATTTATTGAAGTATCTACACAACCAACATTTGTGTATGGTCTTTTTAAAGTATCAGTAAGAACTATCTTCTTAGCAGTCAGGATACAGTTTCCATTTCACACTTGTTGTGTTTCATTCACATTATTCTCACCTCTTGCCTGCCACTCTTAGAAATCACTACTGTAAGCAGCAAAATGACAGGATCACATTCACACATAACAATATTAACCTTAAATGTAAATGGGCTAAAGGCCCCAATCAAAAGACACAGACTGGCAAATTGGATAAAAAGTCAAAACCCTTCAGTGTGATGTATCCAGAAAACCCATCTCACATGCAAAGACACACATAGGCTCAAAATAAAGGGATTGAGGAAGATTTACCAAGCAAATGGAGAGCGAGAAAAAACAGGAGTTGCAATTCTAGTCTCTGATAAAATAGACTTTAAACCAACAGAGATCAAAAGAGACAAAGAAGAACACTACATAATAGCAAAAGGATCAATGCAACCAGAGAAGCTAACGATCCTAAATATATACACACCCAATACAGGAGCACCCAGATACATAAAGCAAGTTCTTAATGACCTACAAAGAGACTTAGACTCCCAAACAATAATAGTGGGAGACTTTAACGCTCCACTGTCAATATTAGACAGATGAACAAGACAGAAAATTAAGGTTATCCAGGACTTGAACTCAAATCTGGACCAAGTGGACCTAATAGACATCTACAGAAATCTTTACCCCAAATCCACAGACTATACATTCTTCTCAGCACCACATCACACATACTCTAAAACTGACCACATAATTGGAAGTAAATCACTCCTCAGCAAATGCAAAAGAATGTAAATCATAACAAACAGTCTCTAGACCACAGTGCACTCAAATTAGAACTCAGGATTAAGAAACTTACTTAGAATGGCACAACTTCATGGAGACTGAACAACTGGCTCTTGAATGTTGACTGGATAAACAATGAAATGAAGGCAGAAATAAAGATATTCTTTGAAACCAACGAGAACAAAGACACAATGTACCAGAATCTCTGGGACACATTTAAAACAGTGTCTAGAGGAAAATGTATAGCAATAAATGCCCATGTGAGAAGCAAGGAAACATGTAAAATTGACACCCTATCATCAAAATTGGAAGAGCTAGAGGAGCATGATAAAAAAAAAAAAAAAACCCTTGAAAGCCAGCAGAAGACAAGAAATAACTAAGATGAGAGTAGAACTGAAGGAGATAGAGACACAAAAAACGCTTCAAAAAATCAATAAATCCAGGAGGTGGTTTTTTGAAAAGATCAACAAAATAAATAGACCACTACCCAGATTAATAAAAAAAGAGAGAAGAATCAAATAGAAGCAATAAAAAAACCATTAAAGGGATATCACCACTGATTCCACAGAAATACAAACTACCATCAGCGATTACTACAAACAACTCTATTCACATAAACCAGTAAACCTGGAAGAAATGGATAAATTTCTTGACACTTACACCCTCCCAGGCCTAAACCAGGAAGAAGTTGAAACCCTGAATAGACCAATAACAAGGGGTGAAGTTGAGGCAGCAATAAATAGCCTGCCAACCAAAAAAAGCCCAGGTCCAAATGGTTTCACAACCAAATTCTACCAGACATACAAAGAGGAGCTGGTACCACTCCTTCTGAAACTATTCCAAACAATCCAAAAAGAGGGAATCGTTTCTAAATCATTTTATAAGACCAACATCATCCTGATAACAAAACCCGGCAGAGACTCAACAAAAAAGAAAACTTCAGGCCAATATCCATGATGAACATGGATGCAAAAATCTTCAATAAGATAGTAGCAAACCGATTGCAACATCACATCAAAAAGCTTATCCATCACAATCAAGTGGGCTTCATGCAGGGAATGCAAGGCTGGTTCAGCATACGCAAGTCTGTAAACGTAATCCACCACATAAACAGAACCAAACACAAAAAAACCACATGATTAGCTCAGTAGATGCAGAGAAGGCCTTTGACAAAATTTAACAGCCCTTTATGCTAAAAACTCTCAATAAACTAGGTATCGACGGAACGTATCTCAAAATAATAAAAGCTATTTACAACAGACCAACAGCCAATATCATACTGAATGGGCAAAAACTGGAAGCATTCGCTCTGAAATCTGGCACAAGACAAGGATGCACTCTCTCACCACTCATATTCAGTATAATATTGGAAGTTTCAGCCACAGCATTCAGGCAAAAAAATAAAAAATAAAAAAGAAATAAAGGGTATTCAATTAAGAAAGGAGGAAGTCAAATTGTCTCTATTTGCAGACGACATGATTGTATATTTAGAAGACCCCATCATCTCAACCCAAAATCTCCTGAAACTGATAAGCAATTTCAGCAGTCTCAGGATACAAAATTAAGGTGCAGAAATCACATGCATTCCTATAAACCAATAACAGACTAACAGAGAGTCAAATCCAGAATGAGCTGCCATTCATAGTTGCTACAAAGAGAATAAAATACCTAGAAATACAACTAGCAAAGGATGTTAAGGACCTCTTCAAGGAGAACTACAAACTACTGCTCAAGGAAATAAGAGAGGACACAAACAGATGGAAAAACATTCCATGCTCATGGTTTAGAAGAATCAGTATCGTGAAAATGACCATACTGCCCAAAGTAATTTATAGATTCAACACTATCCTTATCAAGCTACCTATGACCCTCTTTACAGAAGTGGAAAAAAAAAACACCTTAAACTTCATTTGGAACCAAAAGAGAGCCCGCATAGCCAAGACAATCCTAAGCAAAAAGAACAAAGCTGGAGGCATCACACTACCTGACTTCAAACTATGCTACAAGGCTATGGTAATCAAAACAGCATGGTACTGGTACCGAAACAAAGATATAGACCAATGGAACAGAACAGAGGGCTCGGAGGCAATGCCACATATCTACAACCATCTGATCTTTGACAAACCTGACAAAAACAAGCAATAGGAAAAGGATTCCCTGTTTAATAAATGGTATTGGGAAAACTGGCTAGCCACGTGCAGAGAACAGAAACCGGACACCTTCCTGACACCTTACACTAAAATTAACTCCAGATAGATTAAAAACTTAAACATAAGCCCTAACGCCACAAAAATCCTAGAATAAAACTTGGCAAAACAATTCAGGACGTAGGCATCGGCAAGGACTTCATGACTAAAATGCCAAAAGCATTGGCAACAAAAGCCAAAATAGACAAATGGGATCTAATAAACCTGCAGAGCTTCTGCACAGCAAAAGAAACAATCATTAGAGTGAAACGGCAACCAACAGAATGGGAAAAAATTTTTGCAATCTACCCATCTGACAAAGGGCTAATATCCAGAATTTACAAATAACTAAAACAGATTTACAAGAAAAAAACAAACCCATTCAAAAGTGGGCAAAGGATATGAACAGACACTTTTCAAAAGAAGACATATATGAGGCCAACAAACATATGAAAAAATGCTCATCATCACTGGTCATTAGAGAAATGCAAATCAAAACCACATTGAGATCACACCTCATGCCAGTTAGAATGGCGATCATTAAAAAATCTGGAGACAACAGATGCTGGAGAGGATGTGGAGAAATAGGAACAATTTTGCACTGTTGGTGGGAGTGTAAATTAGTTCAACCGTCATGGAAGACAGTGTGGTGATTCCTCAAGGACCTAGAAATAGAAATTCCATTTGACCCAGCAATCCCATTACTGGGTATATAGCCAAAGGATTATAAATCCTTCTATTATAAAGACACATGCACATGTATGTTCATTGCAGCACTGTTTACAATAGCAAAGATCTGGAACCAACCCAAATGCCATTGGTCATAGACTGGACAAGGAAAATGTGGCACATGTAAACCATAGTATATTATGCAGCCATAAAAAACAATGAGTTCTGGCCTTTGTACGGACATGGATTAATTGGAAACCATCATTCTCAGCAAACTGACACAAGAACAGAAAATCAAACACTGCATGTTCTCACTCATAGGTGGATGTTGAACAATGAGAACACATGGACACAGGGAGGGGAGCATCACACAATGGGGTCTGTTGGGGGCAAATAGGGGACGTACAGCAGTGGGTAAGGAGGTTGGGGAGAGATAGCATGGGGAGAAATGGCAGATATAGGTGACCAGGGGATGGAGGCAGCAAACCACATTGACATGTAGGTACCTATGCAACAATCCTTCATGTTCTGCACATGTACCCCAGAACCTAAAGTGCAATAAAAAATATATATATATATTTTTATATATAAATACAAATATATGTATATACATATATATATATATGTATCTACATATATATATATACATATATATATGTGTATATACATATATATATACATATATATATGTGTATATACATATATATATACGTATATATATATGTATATACATATATATATATAAAAGAAATCACTACTCTAAGCTAAATTCCTTTTACCACGCTAACACAGGTAGTTCTTCTTACAGAGCATGGCAAGTTAGCATTTTTTTTTTTTTATTTTTTATTTTTTTGAGGCAGTGTAATGCTCTGTTGTCCAGGTTGTAGTACAGTGGCATTATTTCAGCTCACTGTAACCTCCACCTCCTGGCTCAAGTGATCCTCCTCCCACCTCAACCTCCCAAGTAGCTGGTACTGCTACATGCTATCATGCCCAGCTATTTTTTAAAATTTTTTGTAGAGATGGGGTCTCTCTATGTTACCCTGGTGGTTCTGGAACTTCTGAGCTCAAGTGATCCTCCTGCGTAAGCCTCCCAAAGTGCTGAGATTACAGGTGTGAGCCACCATGTAATTAAGCCATCAACTTAACATATTTTATATTCCAAATAATATACCCATTTATTCAGTAGATATTTTTGGAGTCTACTAAGTATCAAATTCTGTGCTAGGTATCATAAATAAACTGATTTATGAGATGGACTTCATTCCTGCCTTAGACTTTTGTAGCTTAGAATTTCTTTTATGCCTGGCTTCTGGCTTCCATTCCTTCCTCTGCAGATAGCACTTATTGAGTCCCTATTCTAAGGGAAACTAGGTACATATGCTATTGCTTTCAATCATGTAGACAATCTATAAAGTAGTATTGGTCCAATTTTATTTTGAATAACCATTTCTACTTCTTAAAGACACAGATATCACAAAAGCATAATTGTAGGTTGCTTTGATTCTTAATTTATTGTAATTTGTTTTTCTCAAAGACTTTAATTGGAAAGGAGTATTCTATTTAAAATTTAAATTCTGAATCTCAAGGCATAAATGTTTTAAACTAAAATTTTTTAAATAGCCTGAGTCTTTTAAATTTTACCACCACGAATCAGTTCCCCATGACTTGAGCATTTGTGATTGAAGGGGTGAAAATACTGCATCTACACAGAAGAAAATGGGATGCTAAATCAGAAGTAGGAGGCATAATAACTGAAATGTAGGTGATCTTTTTACATATTTATATTACAATGCCTTTCTTATACAATTCTTCCATATTATACATTATATATAATATTTTTTTCTGTGCATACAGTCATTCATTTGGGATTCCTTTTTTTTTTTTTTTTTTTTTTTTTTTTTTTTTTTTTTTTTTTTTTTTTTTTTTTTTTTTTTAGACGGAGTTTCACTCATGTTACCCAGACTGGAGTGCAATGGCGCGATCTCGGCTCACCGCAACCTCTGTCTCCTGGGTTCAGACAATTCTCCTGCCTCAGCCTCCTGAGTAGCTGGGATTACAGGCATGTGCCACCATGCCCAGGATTCCTTTGAAGATTCTTTTAGGTGGATGACATTGTGTTAGGCAATAATAATTTTAAAAGAAGAATGTAAGGATAATGGCGAATTATAACATCAAAAAATGGTTAAATCTGCAAATGTTAGAGTTCTATATAGTATTCCCGGTTATCCACATTTTTGCTTTATGCAATTTTGGTTACTTGTGATCAGCTACAGTCCAAAAATATTAAATGGAAAATTCCAGATGTAAACAATGTATAAGTTTTAAATTGTGCATGTTCTGAGTAGCATCATGATATTTTATGCCATCCCTCTTTGACCTGCCCAGAACATGAATCATCCTATTGTCCGGCATATCCATGCTGTATATACTACCCCTCCCTAGTCACTTACTAGGGATAACAACAGGTGATAACAACCTGTTATCAGGTTGAAAAAATATGGTATATACTATATAGGATTTGGTCCTCTCAGGCATCCATGGGGGTCTGGATAAAGGGGAACTAGTGAAATTTTTTTTTTTTTTAAGAATAAAGGAAAGGAAGAAAGAGGAAGAGGGAGAGGGAGAGAGAATAGGGGTGTTGTTTTATTGCCCGGGCTAGAATGCAGTTTAAAACTGGGTATGCC
>NW_016107318.1:11822219-11825416 GCF_001604975.1 Cebus imitator
TTCTGATTTTGGGTATTCTCAGCCTTTTTAGGCTGGTTTCTTCCCTTCGTTATAAATTTATCCATCTGTGGTCTTTATAATTACCGTCTTTATAGTTGGGTTTCTGAACGGACATCCAACTTGTTGATTCCCGGCGCTAGAATCTGAGCAACCCACTGTGCCGGCCAAAACAGCGGCTTTAAGATTTTTATTTAAAAATTTTTATTTAAAATTAAATGTATATTTTATTGAAAACCTTCCTGAAAATTTTTAAAAAGGAAATTTATTCACATTTACATTTGAAAACGTGACATAAATCACAATAAATAACCCTTGAGATTCTAATGTCACAGAAGTGAGATTTGGGGAAGGTAAGTTATAAAGTTCATTAATGGTAAATATAGGAATAGTTTAATCTCAGTCCATTGCTCTGTCTACCTTGTCACATATTAAAGGAGAGAGAAATTGGTCTAGGTTACTAAACTAAAACTAATTTTCAACTAATTAAACTAATTTTAGTTTAGTATAATATTGAACTGAAAATGATTATTGTCTTGCAGAAATTATATGCCCAAACAAATGTGAAAGAAAACTCCTTTTATTGATTTTTAAGAAAGGGCAGCAACTAGTTTTTAAAATTATAAATTTAATTCTACTCAGAGGTAGAGGAATGGGCTCCATTTATTATATGACTGATATAGATATCTATTTATATATAGATATCTTAGACTCTGAAGATAAATATCTATTTTCATTCACATTGAATATATGGATGTCCAGAAAATGTAGCAGTGTATGTTATAAAACAATATGTTGTCTGAATTATGAACAGTGAACCTTTTATGGCTTGGTAGATTATGTGGCATTTGTTACAAAATTTTTTAATCAATGGCCTTGAAAAATTTTATAAAATCTTTAAATGCTTTTAAAAATGAAGAGTAATAATCATATATTTTTGGACTGCTAAGAATGACTTATTTTTCAAAATCATTTTTCATTTAGTGATAAACAAGCAACTTTGATTCCTGATGAAGTGTTTGATGCAGTAAAAAGCAACATCATCACTTCTGTTAACTTCAGTAAGAATCAACTATGTGAAATTCCAAAAAGGTAAGAACTATTCATGATGCCATTTCTATAGGTTGTGACTCATTCTATTGTTTTCCTATCTTAGTTGCAATAAAAATTATTTTCCTTGGTTTTTAAATTTAAAAGTATATGTAAAAATTTTTACATTATTAATATTAGAGGGATTTACCAAAATGTCATTAAGTATTAACTGAGACAATTTTACCATTTGTTCTGAGAGGTATAGAGTTAAAAATTTTTGTTTCTTTTTCTTTTGTATTTAAACTTGGAGAATGGGTAGTAGAATTATTAAAAACATTAAATTGTTTTCCCATGTAATGAAATATTAGAGAAAAGTGTTAAGAGACTGTCTAATATATCAGGTCCATGTGGATTAATAGGAATTTTCATTTGGGGCTTTATGTTAATTAATTGCCAAGCCCCAATTTTTCTATTGATAAGAAAAGCAAAATTGACTGAAGCCTGTTAATATTTTTCTCCTAGAAAAGATTCTTTACCTGTAGTGATTAGAAATCATTTGCTTTATGCTTTGTACTGTGTAATATATTTTTGTTAATTACAGCAAAATCTTTAGATTATGAAAGAAAATTAATTTAGTATATTATTGAACTTTAAAAAACATTTGTTATCTGGCAGTAAACTATATACCCAAAGAAAGTTGACAGATAACCTAGCAGTTAAAACAACCCAGTGTGAGACAGGATACGGCAATGATAAGGAACCTGAGCAATAGAGTCAATTACTTGTACCATATCCCAGACCTGCTTGTAATTTTTGGACAGGTTAACTAGCTGTTCTTAGTTTTCTCACCTGTGAAATAGGGGTAATAATAGCACCTATTTATAGGGATTAAACTAAATGACATAATCCACACAAAGCATTTAACTAGAGCCTAATGCTTTTATACACTAGGATCTAGTAAATACTTAAAAAACAAAGGTGATGATTTCGTGAAGGAGAGTGATGTGATGAATTGAGATAATTGAATGATTTTCATCTATCAATTTTTTTTAGATGTTTAAAACTTTTTAAAAGTGAGACAAACTGTAATTTGTTTTATATTTTACAGAGCATAATTTAAGGAATGTAGATCTTAAAAGATGACAACTTAAG
This sequence comes from Cebus imitator, assembly GCF_001604975.1. NCBI lineage: Eukaryota > Metazoa > Chordata > Mammalia > Primates > Cebidae > Cebus > Cebus imitator. The sequence goes on from NW_016107318.1 coordinate 11,824,401, forward strand.
AGAGTCCATGGCAAAAAGAGTCTAGTCCATCTTCTGGTTCTCTCTTGTTTTAAAGGACTGAGAGAATATTTGATAGAATTGATCATTTAGATTTGCTCTCAGATAAGACAGGCTTGCTTTGGGGGATCCTGGATCAAATAAGTTAATTGGGAATAAAGATAGAGAGACTTAAGAGACATTACCTTATTATTTACTTCCTCACTTTATCCCACTATCTGGGTCTTCTTTTGCAAAACAATGTCATTCTGTTGACACAGCTATTATATAACACTTTGAGCAACTTAGAATGTCAAGAAAATAATCAAGACATGCTTTACGACATGGATATATTACATTAAAAAAAAAAGTCATGCTTTTCTCTAGAAAGTTTCCAAATAATTTTCCCTTTTTAAAAAAATTTTGATTCATAATTCATACTTTTCACCAAAGGTTATAAAAATAATACATACTCATAAAGTTTTAGAATAAATGAAGGAACGCTTGAGTTGTAGTTTCACCACTGATTTACTCTGTTAACTTTGTGGCATATTACATATTTTATTTTAAGCTATTCTCCATTTGGGGTTATATATGCTATTTATATCTTTTTTATTTTTTTGAGACAGGATCTCACTTTGTTTCCCAGACCGGAGTTCAGTGGCACAATCATGGCTCAACGCAGCCTTAACCTCTCAGGCTCAAGTGATGCTCCCACCTCAGCCTCCCTAGTGGCTGGGGCTCCAGGCATATGACACCACGCCATGCTAATTTTTGGATTTTTTGATAGAGGCAGGGTTTTGCCACCTTGCCCAGGCTGATTTCAAACTCGAGCTCAAGTGATCCGCCTGCCTTGGCCTCCCAAGGTCCTGGGATTACTGGTGTGAGCCACTGTGCCTGGTCATAATTTGTTTCTTGACTGGTTTGTCGAAAGTTGGCCGGGCACGGTGGCTCAAGCCTGTAATCCCAGCACTTTGGGAGGCCGAGGCGGGTGGATCACGAGGTCAAGAGATCGAGACCATCCTGGTCAACATGGTGAA
>NW_016107318.1:11825582-11842983 GCF_001604975.1 Cebus imitator
AAAAAAAAAAAAAAGAAAGTATTTCTCTGTTTGTAAGCAATACTTTAAAAATTAATTTAACTATATACTGTACAGTTGATTATGACAATAAAGGAAACATTGTTTCTCTAGGCCAGATTTCCAGAAAAATTACTAAGTCAGAGTTTGACTCTGGATATATAAAAAAAAAAATTTATCAGTTACACATTGAAACTCGTTTTCTTTCACTACATCTTTTTCAGTACTGCAGTTTATATTCTTTTTTTTTTCTTTGCTAATGTGATAGACTAAGTTGCAGTTTAATTTTCATTTGGTTTTCTTTTTTATTTTTTTGAGACAGAGTTTTGCTCTTGTTGCCCAGGCTGGAGTGTGGTGGCGTGATATCAGGTCACTGCAACCTCTGCTTCCCAGGTTCAAGCAATTCTCTTGCGTCAGCCTCCCAAGTAGCTGGGATTATAGGTGGCCACCACCATCCCCAACTACTTTTTTGTGTTTTTAGTAGAGATGGAATTTCACCATGTTGGCCAGGCTGGTGTTCAACTCCTGACCTCAGGTGATCCACCTGCCTCAGCCTCCCAAAGTGCTGGGATTATAGGTGTGAGCCACCACGCCCAGCCAACTTTCATTTGTTAGCAAATCATATTAATAACAGGATTAAAACTATAAACCTTGATTGGGCTTACTTAGAAATGTTTAATTCTTCCTCTGTAAGTTTTAAACTAAAGCACCTTAGTGGTGATACATACACTGCTGATGTAGTAGATAACTCCTATGTTACAGGATGTCTGTCTAACAATTTATTTTATGGATTCAAGTTATTAACAGAATAAAGTATAAAATTTTTCTAGATTTGATTTTTCTCCTTTGTGCCATAGATGGTTTAAATACAAAATAAATAGGCTTTTTAGTGAGAATTTAATATACATCTAAAGCCAAATAGGAACTTTTGGACAGATAAGAGTGAGCCGTTTTTGTAAAAAATAATATTTTTATTAGTTACATATCCCAACTCTTAAGGTTTCTGTGAGAAAGTAAAAGGTGCAAAAAAATCATAATTAGCAGAAGTTAAATGTAGGAATTTTTCTCCTTTGATCTGCTTACAGTTTTGAAGCTCTGACAGTGAATTCAAGGCTAACATTTTAATATTATTTTTGTTTCAGGATGGTAGAACTGAAGGAAATGGTTTCTGATGTCAATCTCAGTTTTAATAAGCTTTCCTCAATATCCTTGGAGTTATGTATGCTTCAAAAATTGTCTTTTTTAGATCTCAGGTATTTATTGATACTACTGCTTGATTTTTTAAAAAATTATAACTTGTCTTTGAGTTTTGCCTAACTTATTCCTTTTACCGCATATTTTCCTAGGTACATATGGAAACTGATCTTTATTTATTGACAATAGTTTAAGAGAATGCTAACATAGTATTTAGGAAACCCAAAAAAGAATTTAGGAAAAATCTTGTAATCAGATATTTTTCATTGGTAAGCAATTAACCAGTTATGTGATAAGACAAAATTATTGAAAATATTAACCTATTCTAAGCAAAATTACAGACAACACATGGAAAGTATTTTCTTTATGTTGTTTCTTTTCTGGTTATTCAGCACAACTTAATGCAGACAATAACTGGAGAAAAGTACAAAGAAAAAAATATAGATCGTACTGTAGAAAGTATGACTTTTACATATTAGGCTTGACTTCTGTACACAAAGAAATAGGTTAGAGAAAAGTATTTGTAATAGGTGGTCATCTAGTTGGGAATAATTTTCTCACAAGTATTTCATTACTAGTAGTTATACAGCTTCTAAAATCCTTTTACCTTTTTGTTAACTTTTCTTCTAACATTGCTCCCAGGTTCTTCCAACAGTAAATGAGATTTTGTTTACTGCCATGTTTAATTGTAAGAGCTAAAAAAAAAAAATAGTCATTCTGTAAATTTAAATTCTAAACTTAAGAGTAGGAATAGATTTGCTTAATACCTATGGAGTAGGAAACTCCAAATCTCTGAATAGACAGAATCTCTTTAAATTCCTGGTTCATTTTTAAAATTATTTAAAAATTCTTCTTAGGGTAGAATTTCATGTCTGTGTCATATGTATTAACACCAATACAATGTTTATTTTATGTGGCATTGTAGACATTGGGGAAGTATTACAGAACCCACTTGGAAGGAGTTAATTAGTTTACAGTGTTTACCCTGTAATCACTATTAAACGTATAAAGAACTCATTGCATTATCAATTGATTGCATATTGGTATTAAGATTTGGCACACTAACTGAATAATTGTGGTAAGTGACTGATTCAGAATTCTCAGAACTTAGTCTTAATAAGACCAGATATCAAGGATTGACAAACTGATCTACATATTTATTTTTCTGCTCAACATTTTAATTATAAATTAAACTTTAAAATTTTTCAAACTTTGTAAATCATCTGTTTTGATTTCCAATTTAGGAATAATTTTTTAAATTCTTTGCCAGAAGAAATGGAATTACTGGTAAGACTACAAACGATCAATCTTTCCTTTAATAGGTAAGAGACAGAACAGACAATTTTAATTGTTATTCTGTAGAAATACATAGATCTCTCTAATTGGAAAAACAACTAAAAGCCAAATAACAAAAAGTCCCCTTTTACTTTATTTCAATACGCAGATTTTATTTTCACTTAGTTCTTAGAATTAAAAATATTATCATCTTCTTAGAATTCTCATAGTTGATGTCTAACATATTTTTTGTTCCTTTTTACCATTTTGAAAAACCTGTAGGAGGACAGATGTGCAGATAAATAATTACAATTGCTGTAATGGAAGCACAGTGCAGAGGAAAATGTGTCTTCTGAGTTTACTTCAAGGTAGAGGAGATAGCATTGAAACTGAGGTTTGAAAAATAGACATTTGTCAGGCACTCGGGTAGAGAATATTCTAGTTAGAGCAAATAGCATATGCCAAGGCACAGAGAGGTGAGAACATATGGGGTGTTTGGGAAACTTCAAGAAGTTCAATGTGCTTTGGACAATAAAGCAAGAGGAGTAGAAATAACAGATAAAGTTTGGCAAGTAAGCAGTACCAGCCCTGGAGCTTTTTACATTAAACGAAACTTAGATTTTATTTTGCAAACACTATCAAGACACTGCAGATAATTAAGACTAACTAATATTTCTTGGGAGCTTATTATTCTGCTGGTGTACTAAGTACATGTAATATTTCCTGCATAAAAGAACCTACATACTAGGTTCTGTTACTGTGTTCCTTTAAAAAAACAAGGATTTAGAAGCTAAACAGCTCATCTAAGGTATGCAAAAATAGTGAATTATACATCTGAGATTTGAGTCCTGGTGGTTTGACTCCAGAAGTTGGGCTCTTAACAACTGTGTCACATTGTTTCTTATGATGAAAATGGATTCTAGAAACAATTTAATTAAAATATTAATAGTTGGCCAGGTACAGTGGCTCACACCTGTAATCCCAGCACTTTGAGAGGCTGAGGGGGGTGGATCACCTGAGCTCAGGAGTTTGAGACCAGCCTGACCAACATGGTGAAACTCCATCTCTACTAAAAATATAAAAATTAGCTGGGTGTGGTGGTGGCCTGTAATTCAGGCTACTTGGGAAGCCGAGGCATGAGAATCACTTGAACCCCAGGAGGTGGAGGTTGCAGTGAGCCGAGATGCGTCACTGCACTCCAGCCTGGGCAACAGAGCAAGACTCTGTCTCAAAAAATAAATAAAATTTAAAAATAAAATATTAATAGTAACATTTAATGTAACCCAGATAATGTTTTAAAGTCTTCAAATATATTCATTTAATCCTTATAACCAGTGTATAAGTTTAGTACTATTATTATTCCTCATTTATAGATGAGGAAGCGAATGCATAGTGATGTTAAAATATTGCTATTTTAATTTTTCTTCTGTCTGCTCCATTACTTGTGCTTTCTAGTATACAGATTGCACCGTTATTGTCATTATTTAAAAATATGTGCGCTTCTCAGATCTCTCCCTATTTTTACTTGTGAATTGAGCTGTCAGTTTTATATTGTGTTTGTCAATGAACCATCGGTTACATGCAAGTAACGTCTTTGGGGAGGTGCCAAAAGCTAGCCTAAACTTCTGTGTTATCAGGTAATTATCTTGTTCATGGGTTGCAAGGTGGGAAGAGAAGAACCTACTAAAGGGATCATTTGGTCCATCTGTACTCTTGGCTATTGCTTCTCTAGTCTCACCGGAACTTCAGCACTGCCTGAAGTTCATACTTCACTATTGCTTTTTTTGCATCAAGGCAGCAAAGGAATGGGGTGGTATAGGGAAGTGAAAGGCTTCTAAACCTTTTTAGAAAGCTTCTAAAGCTTTCCTTCTGCCCATTCTTGTATTTTCTAGTGAAGGCTCAGGTTTACCTCATGCTAAAACTATGCTAGCCTTTGTCCCCTAAGGGTTCCTCACCATTTTGTGTTAATTCCAAGTATTGCTTTGATCGATATTCACCTTCTTATATCTTGTGGCATCTTCAGGGTTGCTTGGACAAGAAAGCCAGCAGTCTATGCTAGTTTGTTGTCTTTTTAAGAACCCAACGTGTACTCATTTTGGAAGCCTCAGTCAAAGCAAACTATAAATCTTAAATTTTAATATATGAGTGATTATGTTTCATAAGAAGTAAACGTGAATGGAAGAATACCTACATGGATACATTATAGGGAGAATTTCCAGAGCAGATTTCCTCTTCTCTTGAATGTGAACAGAAAAACGGGAGAATTTACTCTGAACTTTTGCTGATTTTATACAACAAATAGTAACTGTTACAAGTCTGTCTGCTTAACATGTATTTCAAGGTTTTCAAAATTAGCGCTTTTTCTTTATTTTTTATAAAATTCAAATACAGGACTTATGCCAATTACAGAATAACACACACTAATGAAAAAATCGTCATGTCAAATTTGAGATCATCTGTTTTAGGAATGATTTTTGATGTCTGATTCCAGTATATTTAGGTGTTCTGTTCATGTATTAATAGGTTTAAAATGCTACCTGAAGTTCTATATCGTATCTTCACACTTGAAACAATTCTGATTAGTAATAATCAGGTTGGTTCTGTGGACCCTCAGAAAATGAAGATGATGGAAAATCTTACCACACTGGACCTTCAAAATAATGACCTCTTACAAATTCCACCAGAGCTTGGTAATTGTGTGAACTTAAGGTAACTGCACCATTCTACTTCATTGTTTCATTTATTTGACTGATTTGTTGAAGTGATTTGGTTTTCTTTTGAGATAAATTTGCAGGAAGTTAAAGTAACAGATTTAACATTTTGTTAAAAATAACAGGTAACAAAACTCAGAGTCCCAATTCTGTTTTTCAAATTTTACCAAATATATATTTTTAGTTTTGCTTATATGGTATAATATATGTGTAAATATAATAACTAATTGTTTCTAGTGGCACTTTGCTTATCACTGTGTTTATAACCTGAAACTACTGTGTAAAAATGTCAGGGAAATATTAACTCCTTAGCTTTGAATACGGGATTTTTTGAAATTGATTGCAGAGTGCCACTATCCTATTTCAAGCCCAGCATAGTCTTCCTCACTCCTTACATCTGCTTTCCCTCAGCATCAGGTACTTTTACCCTGTTTTCGTCATAATTGACCAATGAATGTCACCTTTGAAAGCATTCCCTGCACTCCAACCAGAATTAGTCCCTACCCTGTTTTCCCATCATGCTTCATTTGGACTTATTTATACAATTTTTGGGTTTTTCTTTGGAAAAGAGTTGTCCCTGTGCCTAAAACATAGTAAACACCCAGTAAGTGCTTATTAAGTGAATATAAAGGGAGTTTGAGAAATCAACAGAAAGCCAAGAGCTTAAGTAGGATATGTCAGAAGTAATTTAGTTGCTGAAAACTGCATATTAATGATTTACTATATTTTACTTCACTGGGGCAACACTGGTATCTGCTCTAGTACCTCATATTAGTAAATTATAGGAGACAAGTACAGTTGATTCTTATTATTTGTGGCAGTTATGTTCTGTAGACACTCTGAACACTGAATTCGTGAATACAGATCTATCGCTCCTAGGGGAAATATAGGGTTAGGTTCTTTCAAGAGTCTAGTCCCAACGTTTTCAGCAACCATTCAATACAAAACTTTGTAATATGTGTGTTTCTGTAGTAAGACACTTCACTTAATATTATTATTGTGTTGTTAACATTGAAGTCATGGCCAACAGCACTATAAGTCATACCTGAACAAAGCTTACTTGACACATGTATATTTTTTCATAATTCACATTTGTCCTTAGGAGGACTAGACAGTACTTTGGCATTACACTTGGTGACCATTTAACATTGTGAAATAACCGACAAAGGTATGAAAATTTGAAAAATGTAACACCAAATGAACCACCAAAAGGACCCGTTTATAGTAGAAGAGCTGAAACAAGAAGGCAAAGTGTCACCTTGTTCATCCTTAGCTAGGAACATGCCCGTGGGATGACTCCAATCTTTTGCTCCTCTGTGCATGTTTACGAATGACCTCGGAAGTGCCACACATATTGATTTGGGGGTTACAAACTTAGTGAGTGGGCACGTTTGCAAATATAGCACCCACAAATAATGAGGATCAACTGTAGTCAACTTTTTTTCTAGAAATTAAGAGAATAAATCTTTAAAAGAATTTCCAAGAAACAAATATTTGAAGATATAATTTAGATCAACAATATGGTTGTGAGTCCTTTGATTTTTGTTTACATAAACACTTAACTGTTAAAAATTAATACAAAAGCTTTTCAGTTGAAGACATTTTATTATCTAATGAAACAACAAGCTCTTAAATCTTAAGTTAAACTCTCAGAACATGTAAATAGATTTATATATGTATATGTGCTCAAAGGAGGGAGAGGACAGGAATGTGTTAATGTTTTTGGGAAGAAGGGGGTGGGGCAGTGGTGGTGATACATTGATTACATTATAGTCCTTGGCTTGGATGACTCATGCTGATATTTGTTTAAATCTTACTTGACCATTTAGTATGTAGTCATTTAATAACATTGCGAAGGCTGGATAAAAGGGTGGTTCAAATCACAACTCCACCATTTAGTAGCTATTTGATACTTAGTATTTCTTACCTCTCTAAATTTGTGTTTTCTCATCTATTAAAATAGAACTATTAATGGTACTTGCATCATAGGATTGTTAAGAGTTAGTGAATATAAATTACCTGTCTCAGTGCCTTTCACAAAACAAGTATTCAATTAATGTGTTTTGGGTTGTTAATTAGTATAATTCTAGTGTTTAAATGCTCAGATTTGAAAAGGGACAAATAGCCCAGGGATGGCGGTTCACTCCTGTAATCCCAGAACTTTGGGAGGCTGAGGTGGGTGGATTACTTGAGGCTAGAAGTTTGAGACCAGCCTGGCCAACATGGCGAAATATGGTCACTACTGAAAATACAAAAATTAGCTGGGTGTGGTGGCTGGTGCCTGTAATCCAAGCTACTCGGGAGGCTGAGGCAGGAGAATCACTTGAACCTGAGAGGCAGAGGTTGCAGTGAGCTGAGATTGCACCCCTGCACTTCAGACGAGGCAATAGAGCAAGACTCTGTCTCAAAAAAAGAAATAAAAAGGGGCAAATAGAAAAAGAATACACAAATTTTATTTATAAAATTACAAATGAAATTATGAAATTAGAAGAAAAACCTTGTTAATGGAAAATGTTTACATTCTCAATTTCTCTCTTTTGTTTAGAACATTACTACTGGATGGAAATCCATTCCGAGTTCCTCGAGCAGCCATATTAATGAAAGGAACAGCTGCTATACTTGAATATTTGAGAGACCGAATTCCTACTTAACATGGAGTTGTTTTATAACCTTTGTCATGTTCTATTAACCCTGGTTAATTCTAAGGAGGATATAACATTTGTTTTAGTATCATCGTAAAAGATGATTGCTATAATTGATCTTGGTAGTTTCCCAGTATTACCTACCCATTGGTATAATTAGCCTGGGCCACATTCACTGCCAGTAAATATTTTTACATTTTTATTTAATATTTTTGTAAGGTGTTATGTACATTTGTAATGGTTATAACCACAATGTGTTCATACATTTGTTCTAAATGTTTTGCATGGGATTTATCCTACTAACTTTCATTTTCTTATAGCAAGCAGTTTCTTCAAAAGTGAATTTTTATCTAATGTGGTTTAGTATTGTAATAGCAAAGCATTTTCGTAGAACTGTGTTTTTTTCTCATTTCTTTTTGTATTCCATACAATGTGACCAATTGACTTGAATATAACTAGCCAATATCTACCTTTCTATCAGATATAATATTGAATCGAATTTTGTTGAATACTGTACTTTGACATTTAAAAAATAAGACCTTCTTATCTTGGGCCACATGTCAAAAGAAAAAGAAAAGAAAAATATACTAAAAATAAGACTTCTCATTACCCAGGATAGGACTTTTGCAATGTGGCTAATCTTAGTACACATTTCAACTTAAAAACCTATTTCAACTTAAAAACCTAAAAATATTTCATAATTTTAAAATTTACTTGCAATCTTGGTAAGACTAAACTTGCAGTATTTTTCTAAAAGGGAATTTGATACAGGTAAACTTGATTTAATAAAAATTAAATATAAACATTTTTGTTTATACCAAAATTATCAGAAGTAGGTTGATTAGTCATTATAACGCCATATGATTCTATTAAGAAGTTCCTTCAATAGCATGTATATCAATTTATATAGATAGACAGGTAGCTAGATAGCTTTTGGATGATGGAGGCATGCTTGTATTATAAAAAAAAATTGTTAATAAAGATAAATACATGTTCAGAATAAAAGTTACATTTTTCAAATATTGATTACAATGTTTATGTTTATGTTTTTAAAAACATGCCTTTTTGGCTGGGCACAGTGGCTCATGCCTGTAAATCCCAGCACTTTGGGAGGCTAAGGCAGGCAGATCACTTGAGGTCAGGAGTTCAAGGCCAGCCTGGCCAACATAGTGAAACCCCCATCTCTACTAAAAATCAAAGAAAAAAAGAAAAGAAAAAAAAAACTAGCCAGGAATGGTGACACCTGCCTCTAATCCCAGCTTCTCGGGAGGCTGAGGTAGGAGAATCACTTGAACCCAGGAGGCAGAAGTTGACTGACAGAGTACCAAGAGCGTGCCACTGTTCTCCAGCCTTGGGCAACAGTGAAACTCTGTCTCAAAAAAATAAAAAACAAAAACATGCCTTTTTCTTATTACAACTCTTTTTGCTGACTACGAAGTCTGCTTTGATAGTAAACAAAAGACACTTTACAATAAGGTGACATTTTATTATTTATACAATAAGGAGACTTTTATGTTATTCAAAACACTTTTTTAAATACTGAAAAAGTTGAGTACACCAAAGCCGAAAAATGGCTCTGCTATACACTGCACAGCATTATTTTAGTCCCTGTATTTTGTATCTGTACAGAAAGCATCTTCAAAATGCATTCTAATCACATTGTACACCTTTACCAATTAGTGTCAATACATAAAACTGGAGAATACAGCTTGCATTTGCAAATTAACTGACAAAGTAATTAATTTCACTGGATCAGTAAATTTAAAATATAGATTCATAGGACTTCTTTGCACATAAAATGAAGCAGCTTTCAAGGTTGTTATGGTTTCATACTGCAAAAAAACCAGTAAGTACATTCACAATCTATGTTAAAGTAGTAAATATGTTTTCATTCAGTTTTATTTACATCAATATGTAGTTCAACTAAAAAGTACTTTTAATTGTGATATAGTAGTCTTTTTAACACATACAAAAATGACAATTTTGTATATATAATTTAAGCTCAAAATCACAATTATCTCAAAATATTAATTACAATACAGCCATTTCAGTTAAACATGTTGTGATTTAATTTTTTTATAAAATGGTAAAATTGTATTATTAAAGTAAGCAATTTGTTTTGAATTGGCTAGAGTACACCCAAGTAGAAAACCTTAAATGTTAAGAGGTGTTTCCTGCCCCCCCCACCCGAATTTGTTTACAGCCACCTAAGCTAGCAAAGAGACAGAAAAGGCCCCAATTTATAAAGATTAAGCCTCTTTTGCTATACTGCTGTGGCTTATTGGTTCTTCCATAAAAGCTTTACAAGGGGAGTGTCAATAAACTATGCAGTGAAATGCATGCATTAATATACAGTATGTCTATGTAAAATGTCAATGTTTACTAATGCACATTAAAAAGTTCACAAAGACTGCAAAATAAGTCATAAAGAAGCACTTTCTCTACCAGTTGAATATTGTAAATTTGAAAACGACTTGATAACATAATGGGATTTCTTTGAAATCAGATCCCAATTCAAGTTCTTTCTCTGGCTAAAGGAGCGCTGGTTACTTGGCCTTAAGATGTCACTGTTGTGCTGCACATATGGTAGTGAAGTCAGATATTTAAAAAAAATGAGTCTAGAGACTGTCTTCATTTTACTAAAATAGTGACCCAAAGTTGTATCACTGCTTAGAAATTTTTCTTAAACTTACAGAAGAGTGAAATATTTCCTGAAATGAGAAAAGGAAAATTTATGTGTGTTCGTTTGGCATATGAGAAGATACTAATTCATATAGGTAGAATTAGAACTTCTTAATAGAGTAATAAAAGGATAATGCCCCACAATAACTGAGGTCGAAAGTAATCAATTAGCAAATAGTTTAGGACAAAACAATTTTCATACTTAAAAATCCAAAACATAGTATCTAGTATCTGTTTACATATAATTCTTAACAAACCATTTGAAAACCTACCACTGTCTTCCTTCAGAATTGTTCATGTTAGGTTAATATTTCTTTTTTGAATAGAAAGAGCCTAGTTCATATTATGGTTTTCTTATATACAGCTGGTTGGGGTGCCCTTGGGTGGTTATAAAGTGGAAAAATAAAACTGTAGTACTTTCAATAGCCAACAGTAATCTTGCAGTAATTTTATTTTTTTCAAGGTCTTTTGTGGTGGTCTTTAAAATTTACAAATAGAATTTGGTAGATTTACTTCTAATTTCCCACTAGTAAAAAATTTCTCCTTCATATGAAGACAGTGTCATTATCCTTAGGCTTCCTTTAGTCCCTACTGAGTACAAAGAGCCACTTGATTGGCTCTTCAAACAAAAACTATCATCTGGTTTATCTATCAATTACCTTTCTCTTCATTTCAAACAGAAAATAGGTTTGCATTTTCAAAGATGAAAGCGTACTTGAGGATGTTAAAGAGAAATACCCAAACATAAAGCAGCAATATTAAGCATTCATTGCATTCCACTGACGCTAGATGTCATCAAAGCTAAAACCAAATTTCCTGGAGTAAAACTTAGCATACAACAGTCCTTACTGACCTGAACCAGATGTCTTTTCCACATTCAAGACCAGTAAGAGTCCTCTGAGTATAAAGACTCTATAGGTATTGAAAATAAAAATTATTTCAACAGTATATTCTGAAAATTAATGACCTTTCTAGCAGATATGGGAACTGCTTTATGTTCTGTTTGCCTGAGAGTTGCATCTTGCTTTTCCTATGGACTTTCCAAAAAATTACATAAGATTTCCTCACTAAATAAGACATAGTCTTTAGTAGAGGGTTGGGGAAGGTTAAGAGGAATAGAGAGATACAAAGAAATACAATGTGATTTCTTTTGTCCATTTGTCAAATGCTTTCTTTAAGCTAGCTATTATAAAGGTCAATGGACCATACCTGGGCATTATTTAACTTCATTATTTTAGCTGTGCAAAACAAATGTGCAAAGAAAAACACCTCCTGTGTATGTGTGTCTATATATAGACACAAAACCTGAGTCACAATAAAGTTTTTAATATAAGAAAGCTTTTCTTAATATAGGAAAATAACCTTTAAAGAGCCAAAAATATCTTTGTACAATATAAGCAGCTAACTTTAAAACTTCAATGTATTTAAGTATCACATATTTTATAAGATCAGCAAAAAAGGGATCATTTACATTTGATAATTTTCTTATCTATAGCTGAGATAACCACATTTTTATTTCTAACATATATTGTCATTCCCCTGAATTCATTTTTTTTTTTAAAGCACAATCAGATAAGTCCTGTTTAATTTCTGACAAACAGTTCCTGCTTGTTTCTAGATATTGAGGACATAGGAGATTGAGGATTGCTAGGCTTAGTTTAGTGCCAAGCCACAATGGAATTCCAAAGTTTAAAACAAAATACATCATCTGTTATTAAGAGAAACATTACTTGAACAAATTTGTAGACAGAGTTGGGCCAAAGTCTGCATGAAGCTATTCTCTCATTTGCAGGCTCCCTTTCTACTGTTTACTCTTAAAAACCGTTTCTTTCTCCATGCTCCATTTTCTTATTCTTCAGTAGGTTTCATACCATTTTTGTACTTGAACCCTGAATTGTCCCAACTGAATAAGCTCCCTTGCTCACATGTAGCCACCAGTTACAGTGTCCTCTTTTCATATCTACATCTTTGTTATCTCTTCCTCTTTATGAGCTCAGAACTGTGGGGTGACACCTTGGCCTCTCCTCATATGCCACTTAACTACTCATTGGGAGAAAATCTGCTTCAATGTTCCATTGCTTTATTAGATACTGATTTAAGGCTCAATTCAAGACATACTTATTCCCTGGGGTGTTTATAGAAAAATGACTGAAAGTTGCTTCTTGATGCTGTTCCCAGTAGTCCTTGTCATTAATTACTCATTTATGTCAGTTAAGTCGTTGACACAGGGAGAAGGGAAAGCCATCTGAACCAAAATATTCAGTCTCTGCAGCTGTGATTGGATAAGAGGGCCTTTGAATACTTGTATCAGTATTTAAGGAGATACTGGGCAGGGCCCTTGAATACTTTTTTCCTCAAGCCTGGTTTGGGCACAGGGTGGAAAATGCATGCCAGAGAGTAACAGATTAGAGGCATTAGCCAAAGGAACTGCAGTCAGTTCCTGACTTTTTATATAATACTTGCCTGAGGATCACCAGAAGGATTGTCTTGTGCAGAAGGCTAAAAGCAGAGTCATACTTTCTCTGCTAACAGACTTGTTGCCATGGGAACGAGTGCAGAAAAATGGAAATATAACAAGAAGCCAAGGATTAAATGTAGAAAATTGATAGGGAGTTGGTTTCTACATGGCAATTTAAGCATTGAGGATTTAAAGAAACAGGATGTTCCTTATGTAGCCAGATCAATGAAAATGGACAAAATGACTTGCCGGTAGCTGGTCCTAGGGGGCTGAGATGTGGAAAATGCAGGGAGAAAATAGTTAAGCATGCTGTAGGTTGGATAAGGGGAACTCCGCAAAATATAATTCCACTCCTGATGAGGTTAAGCTTCCAGCCCAAATGTTAAAATTAACTGTAGGGTCAATTATGTCCTTTGGAAAGGCATGCCCATACTTAGCTTGATACATAAAAGCAACTTGATGTAACAATTCTCTTTTCCCCTTTCGGAAACCAGCACATACTACTACTGGACAAGATTTATTGCACATCTAGTTTATTATTGCTTGAAGCATCTTTTCAAATATTCAAAAACAAAAAAAAAAAACCTGAAAAAACCCACCACTATTTGCAAACCTATGCCTCCCCTCCCCCAACAAGGCAGCTACTTAAGTAACCTAGAATTAAGTTTCTCATGAAGGAAATATTATTTTTCTTCATGTGATACAAGTCCCTCCTGTGTATCCTTCTGTGTCATTCAGTACTTAAGCTGATCAAACCAGACGGTAGGATTCCAGGAAAACCTTTAACAAGGATTTGGACTCTCAGCCTAATCTGAGAAGGACCGACATGTTGTATTTTAAAAGGCTCTAGGAAGACTACCTGCTGTGTCCCCGAAGCTTTCCAAAAGGCTGGTTCCTGAAAACCTGCAATTAATGTCTTCCTATGACTTCAGCTTTGGCCTATTTTGAAATGCAATCGCCCTAAGGAGATGGAAAAAGGTCACCCTATAAAGGACTCGATTTAACCCTTCCTGCAGAGCTAGTTTTTAAATAGTAATGGCACTCTTCACCTGATGTCCTCACCTTCCCTCACCCATAAAGAAAAAACTAAAAACAATGTCCACCTGGGCAATGGATAGGGCTAGAGGCCGGGAAGTAGGAGAAAAGCATTATAGCATAGTTGTCTTTAGGGTACATCTGAATACAAATAGTCTAAATAAAATATGCTCTTTGCTCAGTGTTATATACACTGGACATAGATTTCACTAGACATGCTTGTTTTCTTTCTCACTTATGACTTCCTGATCTATTCATTAGAGTTCCTTTGAAATGTCAAAAGCTTGTTAATTTCTTTTATCCCAAGAGTACTTAATTCTGAATCTCAATTCTGAAATCCAATAAAACACCTGAATTTTCTATCACTTGCTGTTTGGAGGCCAATTTGATAATACATGCAGGACCCTAAACGGAGGTTTAAATATTTGTGATATCGCTGACACAGAATTTCTTATATCAATATTCTAGTGACTTTCAGGATTGGAGAATTACGTGCTTGGTTTTTGCTGTAGGAAACATTAAAGTAACCTGATGTAGGACTAATTGAAGCTATACAAAGCATTGCTTTTTCCTAAAGACGGGCAGATCTCTTTCTGAGATAGGCAAATAAAACATAATACAGTCTTCACAAGCAGCTATACCTTTGAATTTGACATATGATAAATGAGAGACTACTATTCATTTCTAAAATGGTCTTTTAAAATCAGATAGCTGATGCCTGGAGGAAGACTAGCTGGTCAGGATTAAACTAAGAATGATTAGCTTTTGCTGTGATTTGGCACTGATCTCACTACTAGTGAGAGCACTGGTAGATCATACCTTGGACAAACGAGCTCCTCCACACAGAAATGCCACAAGATACTACCGTATTTAATGGTTTTTACTACATCTATGCATTCTTCAGACAAGAATCTAAAATAGTTACAAAAAATCTCATAGGGTATTGAGAATTTAAATTTGGCTCCTTGAAAAGTTTTAAACAATTTGATTAATCCTCTCAACTTTCTATGAAGTTGTCTGAATGATTCTCTGCTATATCGTGTACCTTAAAGAGTTATAACTTTGGTAGTTTTCCTTGGTTTATCATATAGCTCAGCCACAAAAGGACCAATAGCCCTCATTTTAGAATATTTATTGCTTTCTACTACCACAGGTATTTGGAATTTAAAAAACAGACTTATAAGTAGAATAATGATGTCTGTGTAGTAGGCATTATGCTTTACAGAACTGATCTCTTTAAAAAGATGGCTTCTCCATGTTGACCACTGACTATACATAAATATGGAACTTTGTTTTCAATACCTTTCAACCTGAATCTCCAGTAACATGCCCAAACTGATATTTGAAGGTCAGGAGTCCTTTAAGTATTTAAAGGCACAATCTCCATTTTCAAATGTAAGCATGCTGCATAACCCATTGCATATTTTTAATAAATTCACATTTTCTAAGTTGATGTACAATGACACTAAGTTTCTACAAGGAAAGACCAAACACTTCATCACAAAATGGCAGCAAATTTTCCAGACCATAACTGAACTCATACGGCTTATGAACTCATCTTTATTATACAGTCGCTGTTCTACAGCTAGGCTAATCCTGAGTGAAAAATCTTTGATTTTAACCTCGAGCAGGAAAACATTCTGGGATTTTGTTTGGAATAAAGCCATATGTGCTATTCATATTCTCTTGCTGGTATACTGTAATCTCTAAAGAGATTCTTACCGGAGTTGTAAAGATTTAGATGGCTACACTTTTTAGTGCTTAGAGAGGCTGCTAGGGCAGGTGAAATTGTCAGCACTGGAGAACTCTTAAGAGAAGGCTCTGGCTGGATAGGTCATGTCAGCATTTCAGCCGTCTGCCTAAATGACGTGCATGAGACTTGATCTGTGTCTGCATAGTTCCAGGCATTCAGTTTTTTACTTCCTAGAAAATTTTATCTTAGGGACTGTTCAAGTTGCATTTCTTACTGAACTCTAATGGGTCCTATTAGGTACTTAAAACAACCCTCAGTATTGGAGTGTTTGCTAACAGTAAAGAATATGTTTTCCTTGTAAGTAGGTGCATGGTAAGTGTTAAAAATATGCAAGTAAGTCCACCAGACGTATGTACATTTTTCTTAGGTATTTAAAACACAAATGAATTATTTTAAAGCAAAGCTTTCAAGGGACACTAAAGGTTAACTCTATTCTCTTCTTCCCTCAGATTGACCCCTTCAAGTGGAACAGTAAGCCTTTGTTATCAAGCCTTAAGATGAAGTCCCTTCCTCCAGGAAGGAGGAGCTGCTCTTGATTCCTGCAAGCCTCCTCTGACTTTGACCCAAAAATGCTACTCCTTGGAAAGAGAGTCAAAGGAAAGTGGAAAGCTAGAGCTTAGCTAGCCTGTGACTATCTCTCCGTGATATGATTTATTCAGGATGATACTGCGGTTATTTACATCCCCACTGTCACCTGAGCCTTGTCCTTTTTGACAAGATATATATAAAAAGGACAAGAACTTTCCTTCCTGAGATAACAGAAAAGCGTTCCTTAGGTCATATTATAAAAGCAATAGAACTGAACATGGTGGCTTATGCCTATAATCCTAGTAATTTGGAAGGCTAAAGCGGGAGGCTCACTTGAGCTCAGGAGTTCAAGACCAGCCTGGGCAACATAGCAAGACTCTGCCTCTGCAAAAATGAAAAAACTAGCCAGGAGAGGTGGCACAAGCCTGTAGTCCCAGCTACTCAGGAGACTGAGGTAGGAGGATCACTTGAGCCCAGGCAGTCATGGCTGCAGTGGGCTGTGATCATGCCACTGCACTCCAACCTGGTGACAGAGCAAGAACCTGCCTCAGGGAAAAAAAAAGGCATTAGACAAGCAATAAAACAGGAAGCATTTGCCATTTTATTAGACTGTGAAGAGAAGGTGACAATACAGTGTTCTCATATTTTGTACCTAGCATTTATTAGACTTTCTGGGTGTCTCCCCACTAGACTGTGTTTCTTGAGGGGCAGGACCATGGCTTATTTATATTTGTATCTTCCATTGTTCTTAGAATTTTGAACATAACCCTTTGTTCATTAACATTTGTTAATGAACATTAAATTGAATGCACAGTGAGAAAAAGACAAATTATTTTAACAGTTTAATACTTTTTTCAAAAAGGATAAACATATAGGTTGGCTAGAGGACAAACCTTGGAATGGTCCAGAGGCAGACTTACAAGAGAATTACTTAAACACCTCTGTTTTCAAACCTACGGGTCTGGATGACTATTCAAAATATGAGTATAGGGCTGGGCACGGTGGCTCAATCCTGTAATCCCAGCACTGTGGGAGGCTGAGGCGGGTGGATCATGAGGTCAAGAGATTGAGACCATCCTGGTCAACATGGTGAAACCCCGTCTCTACTAAAAATACAAAAAATTAG
>NW_016107318.1:11843753-11896983 GCF_001604975.1 Cebus imitator
GATTCTGGCGCAATGAACATCAATAAAAGTGAAGTCTTGAATGTGACAGTTATTCACTTATTTGTCAGGGTGGTAACACAATGGGACAACCAGCACCCTTGGGTTGGGGTAGGGGAGGAGTACAAGGAATGTTTCAAAAACACCCCCGTGCATTTTAAGTGACAGCTTCTTCTGCTTTCTTCTCTTCCCACAGCTGCTGGGGGTCCTGCACCCCAACCCAGCCTAGATGATATTCCCATTTGTTGTACCTAAAAGCGGAGCTTCTCAACCTCCTTACATCGTGACAGAACTAAAAAATGACATTTGTTCTACACTATAGTATGCAGATGGGTAAAAATGTGAAAACAATAAGCCATAAGCCCCTGTGCTTTGAGTAGATCATATCCTGCACAACTATGCTAGTGGCTGGGTAGCAAGCGCTGACCTAGAGGTTGCTCCTGGGAATAGCAAAGTTAAGATTATCCATAGAATACAAAGAAAGAGTATTTTGATAATAGTTGATACCAAAAATCTGGAGGTAGTGCAAAAGAAAAGAAAGGAAAAAAGAAACAAAGAGCACAGCTGGACTTTCAAGAAGTTATCTCTTATAATCTCAGTAAAATTCTATCTGATTTTTATTCTTGTATGTAGTTCTGGATTTTACAACTAAACCTATCATTACAAGGTTATGGAAAATAGAAGGAATAAGAAACATGAAATAGAAAACCAGGCAAATCAAAAACTCTAAAGGTGTATCCAAAACAATGGTGGACACCTGCTATATTTGCTTTAAAATGAGTGGCACTGTTGTGTGCAATTTAAGTTTGTTAAGGAGATATTTAACTTATCTGAAAAGAGAGGAAGAACACTTGGTAAGCAAACCCAAAACGGTGTACTAATATTGGCAGGCTGGAGGTCAGAAAGAGCTTATAAAATATTAACCCCCAAAGAAGGTTGAATTGAATATGCTAAGAAAGGGTACCTTGTATTAGTATCTTGTGATCATGTGGCTAGAAGGAATTTTTTTTTTGTTTTTGGAGGAAAACAACAGAGGCTATTTTCACATACGCTTTGGAAAAGAACACCTTGTCTTCCCTCTACCTTTGTTCTGGGTTGGAAGAAAAAAAAAGATTAAATGGTTGGCAGAGGAACACCTGAAACCCATAAATAAGTAGGGCTTTGACGGAATTAGCAAAGGAGAAGCCCAGACCAGGAGGCTGGCTAAGCTGTGAGGGTGAGGATATGATTAGCTTAGAGGAAGTAAACAAAAACATTTGGCCTTTTTAGCAATGATCCAGCCATCAGAGGCCCTGGAATTTCAAATGACTAAGAACCAATATAGCTTGAGGACACAAGACTCAAAGGCTGCCAGGGGTTCTCTGCGTTCAACACCCAGATAGTCTCACTGAAAGGAGAGAGGCTGGGGAGATTGTGAACTATCTTGGGAATCCAGTGATCACTTTATGAGAGACATTTTGAAACGCATTTCTTATTCACTTCATAAGATGAAATCTGATTATCATATTATGCCAATTATATATGTAAATAAAATGACAAATTAGGAGTTTATTGTAGATGCCTAGTTATTGCCAGATGAAAATAAAGCTATACCCAGATACACACATATTCAGATTGGACTAGTTTTAGAATTACATAAAGAAGGCTAAGAGCAAACGTAACGGCAGTTCCTGATGGTTACGTTTTGGAAAGTTAACTTTAAAAATAAATTTTGAGTGACTTGAGGCAAATCTATTCCCATATACTTGGGCATACCTGAAGGAAGTGTGGCTAAAATAATTGGAGATAGGAGCAAAATATTTGGAAAACACAAGTTACAGAAGAACTATTAAACTGGTGGGCATAATAATTAAACTGAACAATTAAGGAACATCAAAACTTTAAACATACAGTAACCCAAGACTTACTGGGACAGTGGTTTCTGTATCATTAGGTTTTGTGTGATTAATACAACCTGAGAGGTTTAGTCAAAAAATAACTGCTTAAAATAAGATCAAAGCTTTTTTTGTCTTAAATTGTGTAGATTTAGAGCATTATTTCAAATTTTATCAAAAGAGCAAGGAAAGGGTTATTGTTAATTATATCAGCACAAGGGGCATGAAAATGGACGGTGTAGGGCCATATCAGCACTTTGGGAGGTCGAAGCGGTCGGATCGATTGAGCCCAGGAGTTCAAGACCAGCCTGGGCAACATGAAGAAAACCTGTCTTTACTGAAAATACAAAAATTAGCCGGGTGTGGTGGTACACGCCTGTAGTCCCAGCTACTCGGGAGGCTGAGGCACACGAATCGCTGGAACCCGGGAGGTTGCAGTGAGCCGAGATCGCGTCACTGCACTCCAGCCTGGGCGACAATGCAAGACTGTCTCAAAACAACCAAAAAAACCTCCCACAACACCAACAAAAACCGGAGTGTGTAGAGCCTGTGCTCACCCAAGCTAGAGAATTGCTGAGACTGGGATTTAAAATGTAGATATGAGGTCTCCATCTAGTGGTGACTCTTCTGAACTGCAGACACGTTTCTTTAAACAATAATGTGGATGTGTACAGCTAAATATGAGGATACTGTTTGTCAGACTTGAACGCGGTAATTTAAACTGGAGGATTTTATTGAGATGAAACACAATTTGTTAATTTATAAGGGTGGGTTACAGAAGGAAATGTTCACCGCTTCTCTGGATGAATTTAAGGATAGCATTAATTCTTCCCTGAAGATAGACAGATGAACCAGATCCTCTCAAGGTCCCTTTCTGTCTTTCTCCACATAACTTTTACTTATGGCCACACTGTCTGACATTAGCCTTTATTTAAGAAAAGTACTCTGGTAATTTTTTTTTTAAATGAGATGACTTTTAGTGATTTTCCTTGTTCTGAGAAGTTGCATGGCTAAAACATTACCTACAACATTAGATGTTTCTAGAAATGAATAGCAATTAAACTAAATATATTTCTAATATGTACCTCATTTTTCATTGTAAATTCTTTTTTTGACACCTGGAAGAGCAGGAGGGAAGCCAGAAACCAAGAAGAGCTGAATGATTATGCTTCTAGTCAAGAGAGAGCAGAGAGAAAGGAAGGGAATTCAGGGCTGTCTGAAGAAGGGGCATGGTCACCGGAACCAAGAGACTGGAGGATATTCCTGGATCTGATTTCCTTTATCCAGTTTCTCTCTGATCCTCTGTATCAGTCCTCTTTCTCTCTTCATTTGTCTCTCATTCTTTCCTCCTTAATAACTTACTAATTTCCCTCTTTCCCAGCCCTAGCCTCTTCTTGATCCTACTCACTCATCATTCTAAAGTACTCTTACTTAAAAATACTTGATTAAAGTACTCTTACTATTCTAAAATATTCTTTCGATCCTAGGATAATGTCACTCTTTCAATATTTCACTTTTCCAGTTCATTTTTCATTCATTTTTGTTCAAAGAGACACTGGCATTCTTTTACCCATGTAAATGTGTGGATACTGGGCTACAAGATACCAAAGAGAGGGCCTCTGGAGAGTTTGAGGCATCATGCTATAAAAGACAGCAATGGTGGCTGTTTCCTTCAAGATACACTCATGACTTTATCTAAATATTTCTAAATCCAAAATTTTATGAAAAGAAGACATAATTAACTTGATAGTTACCAAGTTCTCCTTATAAAAAGAAATTAAAAAGCAAAGGTAGAATAGGGGTAATTAATATTAGTTGTATAAAAGAGTCAATCACAAGACATTTAATGTTTGGGAATATTTCACTCAATTCTAGAGTCACTTTGCTATGAAACCCAAATAGAAAGGCATGGGAAATATTTTTGTGAGAAAGCTAAGACAGAAATGTTTTACTTGAAATTAAGTCCCATGAGGTAATAAAGGGATTGTGGTTAGGAGCTTACCAACCTGGGGCTCTTAGATATCATGAGATTCCCAATTAGATATCATTTTTCTTTTAAGGGGCTGGATTCCATTTTTTGTCCCTTCAAGGGAAGGATCTAATGAAGCCAATGCTCATGACAGTATAAATAGCATGCTCTCTACTTTGAGATCAACAGGCCAGATTCTCTCTTTATAAAAGTTTGGGAGGGGGAATATGGTTTTGTCAAGGTAACCCTGATTTTTTCTGTGCTCTATCTAAATAGTTAATCATATTGATTATATAGTTTTTACAGTGGCCTGCGAATTTTGGCTGAACTATATGACATCTTCACTTCAGGGATATAGGGGGTGGGATCTATTCATAAAATGATGCCAAAATGCAGTGTGTAAACATTGTCATGCTCAACTGTGGCCAAAGGCCTGTTGACAGACTATTCTTTTATCTATTAACAGGACAGGCAGCATTTGGCAGCAGTTTAAAATTTAGAGCTAAATTGGGAGTGGAGACCCCTTTCTCCCAGCTACACTTCTGTAGCCCCATCTCTCTCATGACATCTTTCTTCACCTCCAAATTGTAAAAATTGCTTACGTAACGTAATCTACCAACTCACACTGTGCATGACTTCTTCTCAGAAGAGAAATAAAACCCAAGAAAATCAAAAGGATAGATATGATCTACTCCGATTAAATAAACAAAAGCCACTTCTTAAACTTTTTGAATAGTGTTACTTTTTGGATAGCGTTAAGGTCCTTAGAACACCATAAAAAGAAAACTAAATGTAACTGCTGAAACACAGCAGAAAAGACCAAAAATATTTTAGAAAAATGCTGAAGAAGATTGATTTAAAAAGGAGATTAAAAAAAAAAACAAACTGGGGATCGTGAGTCAACTGAGAAGATGAAAGGTTGGTAGTTTAAGGTTACACAAACTGAACATCAACTTGCTGTTTAATTCAGTATTTATAAAGTGCACTACATGCCAGGCCTGTCATCCACTTCATCATTACACAAATATTTATTGAGAACCTATACTATGCTTCTGACGCTATGACAGGCATTAAGGATATACGGTAAACAAAACATATGGTCATTTTACCTCTCCTGAGGCTCTTCTGTCTAGAAGGCCTTAAGTATTGTCTGATCCTCTCTCTCGAGAAGCTTAAAGTTCATAAGAAAAACAAACGCCAAATAGCTATGCCTTCAGGTAGACTGGGAAAGATACTAAAAAATATGAGAAAAAATTAATAAGGTAGTGCTGAGTACAGAAATTATTTTCCATGAAGATTAGGGAGGGCTTCATGGTTCTAGTGCTATTTGAGCTGGGCTCTTAAGGCTGCATATGATTTTAATAATTAAGAAAGGGAATAGGGAGAGGAAGGCATTCCAACAGAGTGATAGTGTAGACAAAAAGCTGAAATACAAAACACAGTGAATACTCAGAGAAGTAAGGATTTATATGTGTCTAAAACACTGAGTATGCATGGGGAGAAGAAAATAAAACCAATTTCCAGATTCAGAGAATCAGAATTCCTTGGAAGAATAAGTGTTTATGATATATGGATATGTGTGATCCAATCTCATGCAAACAGGATTTTCATGGGATCACTTGGGCAGTGTGCAGTGAAAATGTTCTTCACCCAAAAAGTAAAGTTAATAAACATGAAATGCAGCCAGCTGAATGACTGTTCAACTCCTTGCATTTCTGAGTGGGTCATTCTAATACTGGATAGCATGGATACCCACACTCCCTGACAGTGGTCACAGGAGGGACTTTTTGGGGCCACTGAACCTAGAAGACTCTTTTCAAGTAACCCCCCTCCCCCATGACTTTTAAAGTGTTGAATTCCATCTCCTTCTCCCACAATGTCAGGAGCATACAGACACAGTGCTGGACCAAGTTGAGGGACACCATTCTTCATCCCCTTTTGTCTTTAGAACAAACAGATTGGCAAAATTCTTGCTTCTCTTCCAGAGATTCAAGAGATTCTGGTTGCTATTTATCTTGTCTAGTAAGGTATTCAGACTTTTCATGTCTAGCCTATCAAATGCTGCCCTAAATCCTGGCAAGTATTCATCCAGCTCACACTTTTCATAACACTTTTTTTTTCTTTTTTGAGATGGAGTCTCACTCTGTCACCCAGGCTGGAGAGCAGTGGCACGATCTCAGCTCATTGCAACCTCCACCTCTTGGGTTCAAGCGATTCTCCTGCCTCAGCCTCCTCAGTAACTAGGATTACAGGTGCACGCCACCATGCCTGGCTAATTTTTCATATTTTTATGAATATGAAATATGTTGGGGTTTCACCATGTTAGCCAGGCTGGTCTCGAATTCCTGACCTCACGTGATCCACCTGCCTCGGCCTCCCAAAGTGCTAGGATTACAGGCATGAACCACTGCGCCTGGCATCGTGACATTCTTTGTGTGAGCTGTATGAAGGTCACAGGAACCAGCAGAAGACCTATCTGCAGCTCCAAATGGAACAAACCATGCTCATACCAAAACAGATTTGACCAGATAAAGACTCTATTTCCTTTTGCAATAGGATTGGTTGAGGGCAGGAACAAAGGGACTCACCACATTGCCTTGTACTGTCTTTGATCTGGGACTTCTCTCATCTTTCCTCTTGACTGAGATTCTGTGCTGAGGAGACCACATTATATCCCTTGTAGTACCTGATATGTAGTTGATGCCCAACAAATATTTATCTCAACATTTATAATCATCGTATTTAATGTTTTTGTTATAGTCTTCAATGAAATGTCTCCAAGTGTTTTGAATTTATGAATAACATACATTAGGCTTCGGAGATTCTGCTACAGTAAATGTTTTCCTGTGGAGGAAATACATGAGTTTGCTATGAAAATCAAAGTTCCTGTACTAAGATATTTTACTCTGGATGTAAAGATACTTGGCTGTTTATTAGGCTGCTTACTTAACCTGTTATTTTAAAGAAGGAAAAAATAAGCACAAGCAATACACTTGTGCAACAGTGATAGAAAAAATATACTTTCAAAACTAGAGAAAGATTGGGTGATTCATTTAACTTGTTTTTCAACACCAATGTCTATACCCAGTGAAATGTATGCTAGTTTAAAGAATGAAAAAATGCTGGACACAGTGGCTCACGTCTGTAATCCCAGCACTTTGGGAGGAGGCTGAGGCAGGTGGATCGTTTGAGGCCAGGTGTTCGAGACCAGCCTGGCCAACATGGTGAAACCCTGTCTCTACTAAAAATAAAAAATTAGCCCGGGGTGGTGGCACGCACCTGTAATCCCAGCTACTCGGAGGTTGAGGCATGAGAACTGCCTGAACCTCAGTGAGCTGAGATAGTGCCACTGTACTCCAGCCTGGGTGACAGAGCAAGACTCTGTCTCAAAAAATAAATAAAACAAAATAAGCCACATAAATGAAAAAAAAAATTAAGTCTCTTTTTTCTTTTTTTTTAAGGAGAAGAGAAAATTAGACTAGGTTTGAAAATCTCAGCTGCGGAAATCTGGCCCAGACCTTGCCTCTTGGTAGGACTATATATATAGTGCTTCCAGCAGTAGACTGGTAAGAGTCATGGAATTTTTACATCAATGTTGCCTGAGGTTCACAACCTTCTAATTTTTGAGGTGCTGTCATAAAAAAGTCAGGCAAAAAAGGGGTGTTTTGCAGACAATTTGCACAGGGATATCCTTCTCACGTCTGCATGCCTTAATCCAGGCCCATTTCTTATATTGCTCAGGGCTCAGTGTGTTACAAAAAGCATGAGCTGCCCTACACAGAACCCAACTGGGAGGACTATACCAGCCAAAGAAATGCCTCTGAAGTTAACCAGTAAATTATTTCTCCTCTCTCAGGTCTCTTCTTTTTACTTTCCATAGAACTGTTCCTAGGGAAGACTGACATAATCACATGGTTAAAATCCAAGGGATTCAATATTCCTATACTTTAACTATGTGTATTTTAAATAAAAACTTAGAGTAGATGTTCCTCCTCAGTTTTTAAAAAATATCTGAATTCTCCAAAGTAGAAGCTGGGCAATTTATATCCTTACCAGGGAGTGTTTCCAAACCATTCTCTTGTAGACAGTGTTGAAAGTAAGGAAGATTGGAACGTGTCCCAGTAAGAAGCAGCTGAGAGGCTTAGAGAAAGTCCCTCAATCCAGCAAAATCCAACATTTTAAAAACAGAAGTGAAAACAGTTTTACAAAGGCATTGCCACCCTCACCACTGCACACAAGCTTTGTTTGCTGTTGTCAGTAACATTGTAAGTACTCCATCTTTGGGCCTTGGTTAATGCTACTACACCAGGTTCCTGGATCACCCAAGAAATTTCTTCCTAAATTGGGAACTGTAACTATCTGTTGATACTCAAGGCTCTCCGAACAGCTGTCACTCGAAGGGGGCCTCTTATCTTTGTTTCAGCAGAATAGAAGCAGACATCCACTGCCTTCGGCAAAACAGGGGGAGCTGGAGGGAGGGATCTATAGCAGCGACTGCAGCAATGAAGACAGGTCAGTTTACCTGCTAGAAACAGAAATGCTCTCAGAAGGTTCAGGATATGACTGGAAAACTTGATTGCATCTACCTTAGTTTGTACAAGTGGTGCGTCTTGGAATATACATTCCCTGATTAGTTTAGATCAAAATGGAGCTGACACTCAGGATCTCCTGTAATACTAACCCACATGCTTTCCACGGTGCACATCTATTTGTCCACAGCCCACACTCTGTTTTCTTGCTATAATGTATTCTTTGAGCATGGTTTTGGTGGGTGATGGGAAATATTCTGAGCCAAGGCAAGATGCTTTTCTCGAAAGAAGGTGGTCGTATTGCTAAGGAAAAATATTCATGCAAGTGATCACCAATCTGGAGATTTTCCCCCAAGTCCCAGAAGACCAGGTAGCTACAAGTATGAAGAGAGGACATATTACCAACCCAGAGTTTGAACATTTAATTAAGCTCAGTAAGATTTAGCATTTCTATGAAAGGAACTACAGTAGAACTTCAACCCTGCTTTTGTTTATACCAAATAAAGGACTCATCTTCTTAACGTATTGGATTTCATTATTTGCATAACTTTTTACTGACCCAGTTTGCCAAAAAACTTGCTGTTTGGTCAGCCTATCAGAAATCAGTAAAACGTGTTCTCTGATCGCATTTATCAAAGACTTTGAGTGGCAGTCCTACACCAGTATGGCTTTTGACCTGGTTATGTTGTATTCCTGCCTCTTAAGAATATATTCATCAGACATATTTGATCTGTGTGCCAATGAAGGGTAGAAATTCGTTAAGGACAGCATTAAGAGACAATGGAAAGACAAAGTGCCAAGCACACTATGTTTTCCAAAGCTTTACACTGGAAAGCTTAAATATTAATAGATATTAAATATATATTAAATAGATTTTATGATTAAAAACAAAATGATTTTTTGTTTTTTTCATCTAACCATTTTGACAAATTCAGATACTTTTCACTTAATATTTGAATATATAAATCTAATTTCTTCCATGTTTTCTCCCCTCTGAATCTTCTCTCCCTCTTTAGCTCACCATTTGAAAGATATGTCAGTCCTATTTTTATATAAGCAATTACATTAGTGATATGTGTGCAATCATCTTTAAGATTAAAAGCAAATTAACGCTGGCTTGTCAGTCTCTCCGTAAAGCTGTTTTCCATCTCAAAGGTTGTGATCCAAGGTAAGGTCCAGAAACAACTGAGATTGTTTTACATCTATGTATTAGGTTGGTACAAAAGTAATTGTGGTTTTTGCCCCTACTTTTAATGGTAAAAACTGCAATTACTTTTGCAGCAACCTAATACAATTCTAAGTAATGAAGACATATCTTTTATAGGCTTCAATAAGCAACAGATCAGCATAATGTAAATATCTGTATTTCATAGTGAGTTTGAATATTCCTTGTCAAAAATGCACTTGTACTTTGAAGTTATTATGTGTGTTTAGGTTATTGTGTTGTCAGAAGGCTGGAGTTATCATAGCAGAGTTTTTATGACAAAATATTATAAGCCTTGTAAATAGTTAAAAAGATTGTCCACTAATGTCTATTTGTCTTGCAAAATTTGCAGCAGTTCTACTAGTAATTTTCATCACTTGCTCTTTCCACCTCTAATCATTCTCAGTCTCCTCCATTAGATCTTACTGACTCATCACATATAAACAGTTTCCTCGGCAGAAAGGGTCCGATAAAAATTGAAGACCAAGAGGTAGAGGCTGTTGGAGCCATCATGAATTCCAGTCCTTTTGTTGTTATTGACTTTTCTTTTTTTTTTTTTTAAAGGCACGCCCTTGACTTTTTTTTAATTGTTAAAATGAACCAGTTTTTAATTTCAGGCAGCAAAACCAGTTACTGCAAAAAGTCAATAATCAAAAATCAATGTATAACTGGTTTTCATCACCTGTAGAATGTTAGGTTTATCCCCCTCCAGTGCTTAGTGATTCTATTCTGTAGACCTAAAAAATATTGCCTCTTTTCTACTTTAAAAAAAAAATCATTTATTTATTTTTTTGGGACAGAGTTTCACTCTGTTGCCCAGGCTGGAGTGCAGTGGCATGATCTCAGCTCACTGCAACCTTTGCCTCCTGGGTCAAGCGATTGATTCTCATGCCTCAGCCTCCCAAATAGCTGGGATTACAGTTGCCCACCACCATGCTCAGCTAATTTTTGTATTTTTAGTAGAGACGGTGTTTCGCCATGTTGGCCAGGCTGCTCTTAAACTGACCTCAAGTGATCTGCCCCCCTTGGCCTCCCAAAATGTGGGGATTACAAGTGTGAGCCACCGCGCCTGGCCTGCCTCTTTTCATTATTACCTGCCTGCTCTCAGTATGCAACACGGCAGTACAACTGACAGTGAGGTGCTTTGGCATATCAGATAACTTTTCCAGTTGGTCAAGGATTCCTTCTCTCTTTTCCTCATTTCTGAACTGCAGCACAGGAAGTACTAAAGTAGTGGCTCAGGACAATGTTGTCACATCAGGAATGGCAGAGGTGTTTATGAGGATCATGATCCTCTCAGCTGTGTACCTCAGAAGGATCTCCTGAAGCCCTGGGTTTGACGCAGAAACCTGACATAAGAAAAAGACCTGGGGCAGGTATATATCTGGCTCTTCTCCCTCTCCTCCCATAAAAGATTAAGAAAAACTGATGGAATGATTTCAGTGTTTCATTGCCACAAAACTACAGCCATGAGTTTGTTTTTTCTTTAAGTAATCTTATGAGGCTAGTAAAGGCCTCTATCTTGATTAATGATGATCATCCTATGACATCTGGACATGGCGGCTTGACATGAGTTTTCAACAAAGAAAATTAGGCTCTGAAAGACATTTCTCACCTGAAACTCTCAATGTATTAAAATGCATTTAAAAGTTACTTCTGGGAAACATATTAAATAGGCCAATCATTTAATCATTAGCTAATTATTGAACCCTATAAAATACGGTATAATGTCACCCTGACGTAAAGCAACATCAAAATTAGTGCATCATTTATAAAGTGAAGTATTATTTGCCTTCAAGTGACAAATTCTATTGCCAAAAAATACCACTGTACTTCTAGTAAGTGACACTCATTTTAATAGACCCTACAAAAATACAATATTTTCAATGTCCCCATAAAACAATTAACTTACAAATATTATTCTCAGAGCTTTGGTGACATCG
Organism: Cebus imitator; assembly: GCF_001604975.1. Taxonomy (NCBI): domain Eukaryota; kingdom Metazoa; phylum Chordata; class Mammalia; order Primates; family Cebidae; genus Cebus; species Cebus imitator. Next base: position 11,855,270 of record NW_016107318.1, read on the forward strand.
CTAAGTGATACTACTGTGAAAATCCTCACACAATACTTGAAACACTAGCAGGTAAAGTAAATTCATTATATAACAAAAGAATTATGTGAAATTATGAAAGTGAATGCATGCAAACAACTCTGGGAAATTATCCTGGAATTTCAAATTAATATTGTAATCAAACTAATGACTAATATGAAAGATAAATATTTTGAAGGATTATAAAATAAATTTTGATCATTTATACAGGAAAATAGCTTCAATGGAAAAGTAAATAATTCTACGTTAACCATTCTTGTCTTTCTCTCCAGTGAGAAAGCATTCAGGATTTTACATACCTTGAAACAGTTTTTGGAAAAAAAAGTATTTTATCTATTTCTGCTCAGAAGAACAGCCATTTAAATTAATAATACAGGTAAACCACAGCTCTGAGAAATTATATTTGAAGTTTCATATTTAAATACCAAGGATTTAAAATCACCCACCATTACTTTCTAACAGCAGTCTTTCTTAATGATAAATTTTATCAATTTCTGAAACTCATTTTAAATAATTTAAAAGTAGCAAATTAGATTAAGCAACACACAAATAAATTCCACATTTACAAGTAAAGAAATCACAGGGGCTACAGTTTATAATCAACATAAACTTGAAAGAAATAAAGCAATACCTTTCCTGCCACCCATCATCCACTGCTTAAATTTGTGGTGAAAAAGACTTAACTACAATGACCTTTAGTCTGTTTCTAAACGCTGCATGTATTGTAATTAGCTAAAGGCATTGAACGAATTAGCTCATCCTATTTTTATTCGGGTCCCAGAGATAAATGGCTAATTTATGAAATATTTCACTCTGTGTTATGAGAATTTAGCAAATGAATATGGAACCAAATATAAACACTTTATACCATATGTACAGTTACTTTCATAAGGCATTATCATGTAATTTTTATTGAAAAAGATTCAATATAGTAAAGTCTTATTTTAAGATATATTTTTTCTCTATCCGAGATGTTTAGCTTATGAAAATATTGTTTTTCTCTATATTCTTTTTGTATATATGCCAACATATACCTTGTGCTAGAAACATTTCATGGGAATTACAATTCTTTATATTTGTATTTTCTATATAAAGGCATATACAACTTTGAGGCAGTGTTTCTGATGGAGAGCAGAATTCATAAAGAGCTTGTGTGTGCTTCCGTGCTCCGAAATTATATGAAATCCACTTTGAGAAGAAACTTATTTGATTAATAACAAAAACAAAAACAGAAACAAAACTGCACCAATGCACAGCCAGAGGCTGACAATTAAAACTAATACATAACCACATGAACATCATATTTATAGAGTTAACATTGTTAAGGATGATCAGTGCTAACATATAGTATTATACATTTGGCACTAATGTTTGCCATTGGTCCAGCAATTGGCAAAGTTTGTTTCTATGTATAAATTTATTTGTGAACATTAGGTCTGGCTAGACGTATCTTCACTATTTATAAAAAATATTTAGACAGTAAGCTCACGTTGAATAACTAGGTCTACTGTGTTCTGGAAACTCTTCAGTAGCAATACAGCTTTTTCATGTTCCATATGTACAAAACTGTGTCCATTTGCCTGTAAATACACAAATAGAACAGCTCAATCAATGCAAACTATTATCACTGTATCGTTTCTATTCATGAAATTCATGGGAGCATTGAGCAACAAAAAGTTATCAGTTTTTATAATTCACAATGGAATCGTAATTATGGATGTAACTAAGTTTATCCAGATTCAACCCAATTTATTGATTCAACAAATATTTATGAAGTACCCAATATGTCTTTGCCACTGTGCTAATCATAAATGTACCCTGGTAAATAACAGATAGATGTACTGGTAACACAGTAGTTCAGTTCCATTGTTGTTGTTCTGATTTGTTTTTGCAGGGACTGATTGTGGTGATTTGGAAATGGGCATATAGCCCTTACCTTACAATTATCTAAACACTAATGTAAACTCATCAGCATGACCAAATATTTCAATCATGCCAAACATGACTGGACACTTATCGTAAATTTAAATCTTATTTTGACTCACTGGGAAGCTCTTGGTTTATACACTTTTATATTAAAGAAATATTTTTTATTTCCCTTATTGCTAAATGCAAGTATACTTATTATCTACACCAGTGGTTCTCAGTTCAATCCAATATACCTAAGGGATGTGTTCCCTGGGGATAAAGCTCACTGACATTAGTAACAGAGGACATGCCTGCTGTCTTCTGGTTAAGAATAATAGATATAAGCAATTGATACTCAGTTTAAACATAGCCTAAGGTTACAATTTCAGAGTCCCATCTGTCTATTATGTGATATTTATGTCACAAAATATACATTGTTCTCTGTAGTGAGTGTTATGGGTCCTTGATTTTCTCTACATTAAGTTGTAGATTGTCTTGATTGGAATGATTTTTATTATTAATACAGAAAGAAATGTATCCCATAAGCCTTCACTGCCATAAAGGCAAAATAAAATACAAGCTTATTGAAACTTAATAGAAATAAATCTTGGCAACTGAATGACTGACAGTTATGTAACTGTTTTCCTTGCTGTTTGAGACTCAGTTGATTCAGAAAAGAGTCAGTCAAGTTGACAGTTTGGCTGAGTACAGGTAATAGAGCCAGTTCACTGGTTGACTTTTTCAATTTTCAAGGGACTGGTACTTATTTTGAGCACACATTGCCTTTGTTTTTTTTACTATTTGTATGCTTTCTTAAAATATGATTAATATTTCAAATAACCAATCATTTAATTCTTTCTTTAACTCTTTCACTGACTTTAGCTTTTTCAAATTTAAAGCAGCATATCTCTAGAAATACCATACAACCTTTCAAACTTAGATGAAAGTTATCTGATACATTATATCTTATCACTAGTTCATTAAAATTAATTGACTAATGATGTGGTAAAGAAGATTCCAAAATATTGCATTTGTAAACCATAGTAAATCTTCCAGTAAAAAAATACTAGGTGACAGAATAGAAATTCTTGGAAATTCATGTAATTAGAAGTATAAATTTGCTTTAAATTAAAGAAACCTTAAATGCATTCCTTAGCAACATTTAATAAATGAAAATGCCTATAGAAGTTGGCATTGGCTATTCCAGTGTCAGAAAACAGTAGTTGAGTAGAACTTTGGGTTTGTTACACAGCTCAAATTTCTTGCTCTGCGTTATACGAAAAATCAGACAATGAAGTTACATTTGTGTTATTTCTGATCAGTTGGTGATAGAGAGTGAAGAATACAGCATATGGTATATTCTTTTTTCTATTCTTCACCTGTTTCAGGCATCAGGAACATAGCAAACTTGAATGAAATAAATATTAATTCCACTGTAGCTTTGAGGGATGCACTGTGTACCTTAATGTCTTCAATTTGACCAGAAGTTATACCTTCATTGTGAAATTAAAACTGAACTTTAACAATGGAGTTCTTGAATGTCAAACCATAATAATGACTTCCTGAGTATTCAGATTTCTCTACCTGCAGACTCAAACCTAGAATCGCAATGACTTAAAAATCCACTGAGAATTTTCAGGAAATTGTTCAAAATTTAAATATCTCACAGTTTTAGAAATAAAAAATTTTCTAGGATTTGGAGGCCATGAATGGGATATTCTTCATCATCATACCTGACATAATATCAATATTAAAAAATATCAGTGTTAAGGGCAAAAGGGGTATAAAACTTAGAAAATCAATCATAGCTGTTAATTTTGAGTGGTACTTTTATCATGAAAGATCTTCAAAGAGGTCTATTCTCAATGTGATTACTTCAGCATTTTTTTCAATCAAAGAATGTCTGTTTTGTACTCACTTCTGTAGGCATTGTGCCAGGCCCTGGGGATGGGAAATAAGAAAGAGATGAAACAAGAAGGCTCCAATCAAAGAAGCAGCCATTCAGGAGGGCCATTCGTTACGTGCAAATAAGTCATGCAGATAACTAAAATTAACATAAAGTGTCTTATGTAGAAAGAGCCCTCAGCATACGTATGCTGAACTGAATTAATATCTGAAGAGGGAAACAAAGTCCTAGAGTAGCTCAGAGGAGGGCAAAGAAGAGAGGGACAGCTTCTCTTTGCTGTTTCTCTGGGGCATAGAACAAGTGCAATTCCCAAGGGACCACAGTCCTTGTGCTGTCTCATTCCTAGAGTCTCCTCCAGTCCTCAGTATGTGAACGGTTGTCTTTTTTTCAGATAAATTCTGTAACAGTATGTGCAGAGTAAAGTGTTCTAAAATGGTATCTGTGTGGAATCATTTTTCTAAGAAATAAAAAGCAAAAACCTGTGAATTGAGACCACAGGCTTTAGTGTGGGAAGCAACCATAAAATAAACTTATGTAGAGGAGCTATTTTTTTTTAAACAAGGCATTAGTCCAAAAAACATTTTCTCCAAAAGAAAGAGAGATAGCCCAATATGTAGAACATTTAAACAGATCTTTTTGGGAGAGAGACAGAGAAAGGGAGAGAGGTGCAAGGAAGATTGCACCCAGAGAACCAGCTTACTTGCCAATACCTTCCCACCCCACTGTGCTCATGAAAGCCCAGTGTGAAAACTCCTGGTTTAGACTAATCCTGTCATTTTATAAATGAAAGACCTTAATTTTAAAGAGATCAAACAACTTGTCTGAGGTCAAACAACCAGGGAAAGGGCTAGGGCTGAATCACCTGATCCCTAATACTCCTTCTTATTTCTCTCATTACTTCACCAAAATAATACGACCACAATCATGTCATGTGATTTGAGCTGACATTTCACTGGCCATGATAAAATAATGAACATTTTTCCCTTAAAAAAACTGTTGCTATATCACCTCCAAACATAATTCTGTCCTTTACGGTGGTTTGCAAGCTGTGATTCCCATTTAGATATCAGGTTTAATTTAACTTATTCTAAAAATATTGATAGAAATAACATTTAGTCCTAAATTAAAAATTTACAGAAATGCTGAACCTCCATTTTTATTATAGTTTCAACTCTGGCTTAATTTACTTGTTGTGGCCATAGGTGAGCTTTCTTGAAAGTAGAAAAAAGTAGGATATTGTTTTATTTGCTAGGGCAATGCTAGGAGACTTGAGAGGAAATAGATTAAAAAGAATGAAACTGTTAGTAGGTAGGATCTATAACTTTGGTAACTGATTAGACAAAGATATAAGAAAAAAACCCAAGGATCAAGTTGTGATGCCATTAACTGAAAATGGAATCCCTTCCTATCCTTAAGACAGGAAGACAATGGAGTTTGTGGTACTAACACATGCAAGGGAACCCTTCATCACGTATTTGGAAATCAGAGTGTGGAGTCAGGAAGGAGGTCAAGGTGGCAGCATCAGCAACAGAGGCTGGGTTTTATTGCAGCTTAGTATTAACAGATGGAATGCTGAGAGATTTAGCAGAAAATGAGTTTCAAAGGGAGCATTATGAAAGAAGGGAAATCTAACTGGGGAAACAGGATGAGGTTGCAGTCTTGGCAGTGTATATCAGAACTGAAAGACAGTGTTTGTTGTTGACCCATATATCTAAGAAAATCTGTCTGAAGTGAGGTAGGGAAAGGTGAAACAGTGCCAATCTTTCCTTCCAGATGAAGGTGGCTCTAGCTTGATGGCTGAAGTAAAAGACAGAAATTCCCATGGGTATCACTGCATTGAGGGAAGGGTATAAGACACCCTGGGCTCCTGAGAACCCAGACAGGAAGTGATCTGGGAAAGAGTCATCCTGAAGAAGGAGCAAGGTAGAGTGCTTATAAGGGCAATAGGAAACCCAAGAGAATCAAATCTCTTCTAGTGACACCAATTAACACTATTCTGTGTGTGCGTGCAACACAGAGGAAGAAGTAGAAAAAAGAAAGGGCTGGATTAATTCTAAGCTTAAATGTGGATCTGTTTCTAATAAACCAGGCTTCAAGATGTTGAGAACCACAGTTCAGGTTCTCATTCAGTGCCAGCGAGATCCCTTTTAAAACTTAGCTTTTAATATACCTTTAAAGCACATACCTTTAGTTTTCATGCTTTGTCAGTATAAATAAAAGATCATTAAAAACACATAAATAGGGCTGATCTCCCAGAAAGAAATAAACAGATTGGCAAGTTAGATCACCAAGTCAAATGAACATTAGGACTGTCTCTGTAATTCTGGTTCCCAGGCATATTTTGGATCTAAATTAGAGCTTTGGTGAAACTTAAGAGGCCTGTTTAAAAAAATCACAACTAGGTGCTGCCTGGGAGTGGCTTTAAAATATCAGAAGGACACTGAAAGAGTTATTTTAGAAAGCTTATTAAAGATCAAATGGGTTAATATATGTCAAGTGCTCACTGCTATTAATATTGTTTCACTTTACTTTCTTGAATTAAAAACATGTAATTTTTATTGTCACAAGAATAAAAAGAGAAAATATCAGAGGAAAAAACTTATTTCCCTTGCTTAGCCCTAATATTTTGAAAATTGAAAACATGAGAATCAGAGAGATTACATGAAATATCAAAATCATACAGATAGTGGCTAGGTAGGAATTTTTGCCAGTTGTTAAATCTCTGTATCTTGATACAATTTGTTTCCTTGGATGTTGTGAGCTTGTAATTAATATTTTAGGTTCATTAAATTAATTCACTTTTTAATAGTAATTGAGATATTTCTTGATTATAGAGCATTATGTAGTCTAAAGCCAGGGAAAGGCACTGACAAAGGGAATGGCAAAGGGAGTTTGAGTGGAAGGAGATGATATAATGAATTTCAGTTCCAGAGAACCTCTTTCATTCTTAGGACAGAAGAGCAAAATGAATTGACATTGTATTTGTTAACATGAATATGGCTATCAGGCTTACATCTTAGATAGTTCAGGCAGGGAATCCAACAACTATGTTACTATATTCATATAGGGCTTCTCCAGTTAAAATAAAGACCACAAGAATCACAATATTTCAACTAATGGAGTTTTGTGTTTGTTTTTTTGGGGTGTGTTTGAATAGAAGAAGACGAGGCTGAGGAAATGAAGGCTGGTAATATGCAATGTTCATTGACAGATATAAACCCCATGATGCTTTGAAAAAATAAATGCATATGATTTACATGTATGTATACATATTAATATATGCATACTATAAATGTAAAAGATGATTTGAAGAACAAATACTAACTTTAAAAAAAGTTAAAATTTATTGCCAAATTTGTCTACCTATATGTTTTATATAAACACACGATCATAGATTTGAATAAAATGTGTACATTTTTGAGGAAACTGAAACCTAATAAAAAGTGAGAACTAAATGGCTTATTAAGTTGAAATGAAGTTACCAAGAAAACAATCTAAAAAGGGAAATTTAATTCTTCAAAAATATGTAATTAATGACTTTCTAGCTTTAGCTGATTTGAAAGTATGAAGGAACATTTTACTGTAATTGTTATTTCCAGAAGATAACCCTGCTTATTTTAATTTTATTTGTTATCTTCTGTGCCACAAAATGTTTTTCAATTGTCTGTTTTCATGATTTAGACATGAAAAGACTGAGGATTAATGAAAATAGTATTTGCAATTCCAACAAAAAGTAGAGCTTTGCAATTATAGCTCATCAATCTATTGTAAAACACACTTTGTTTCTGAATTTCCTCTCTCCTTTCCTGGATTTATGTTTGATTACCTTCTGGTAAATGTTTTGCTAAATGGATAAGTTATGTGTTGGGAAAAGCAGCAAAGGAGAAAGGACTTACAGAGTATCTACGTACATTGGTTATGAGTAACACATAAACAAGGAACAACAAATTGCAGAAGGCCGCAGAGGCCTCTGAGGAGGAAGGCCTCTACATGCCTCATGTTCTGGTGCAGGGTGACCTCTGCTACCATAAATGTTGTGCTCAAGGACATAAAACCCCTTCGTAGCACTATGACATAGCCAGACTTGTAAGCTCCTTGTAAGGTCTGAGTTCCATCAACTGTACATACATAATAAGCTGAAGATAACCACATGTTCTTGTTTTGTGAAGCTCCCAAACCGCCACTGTTATCAGTCCTTAGGATGATACACCAGTTTCGGCTCAGTGATTCACTTCCGGCTCACTGATTCACTCCACCATCACTCCCCCCCTACCCTCTAGATCAAAGTGATTGTAATCAATAAATAGTGTAGATGATCAGAGCTTGGAGCCTTCACTGTTTCTATGAGAGTAAGAAGTGACGGCCCCCTGGTCCCACTGTCTCTCTTAATCTGTCTTTTTCACATTCCTTTGTCACCATTGAACTCTGGGTACCCATGGGTGATGTAGGGCTGGCTCCCTACATTCTGGCACCCAATGTGTGGGGCTCATGGATTCCCAACAGTTATGGATGTTTATATTGTGGAAACAGTCCAGATGATGTTATAATTCTCCTAGAAATTCTATTGCATTCTTACTATCCAAAGCCCTAAGTTTAAAAACTAGCTTCAGAGAAGGCTTGGCCACAGGGCTGGTGGGATTATCGAACAGGGAAGACAGCACAAATCTTTGTAAACTCTAAAAAAAAAAAAAATCAGTTTAGAGATATGGGCATGTGATTTCTGGCTGATTTAAATTCACCACCCCAGGAATAAGCCTTTTTAAAGGACCAGTACACATAAATTTTGTATGTTAGAGAAATATTAGTACATTGGTATCTTGGACTTTGAATGCCTACACCTCTTAGAATGAGGGAAAACTAAATAATGCAGCAACCAAATTAGTGCTATAAGAGCAAGCCTTCATGGTGTTCAATCCTGATTGCCAGGGATCATGAGAAAGAGGGGGAATCTCAGATAATCATAATTGTGCTTCACATTAACTAGAATTCTTATTTCAAATTTTAATCTGATAAGAGTACTCTCATTAATTATTGGGATATATTTAGGGCTGAGTATACTCCATAATAAATACTACACTGACTCTATGCTAAGCTATTGAATAAAACCTTTCTTTCAAAAACCTGAATTACAGACTTCCAGTTCTTAGAGAATTCACATGAAAAATTTACATTGCTTTTGTAAATGTGAGAAAGTTTGGAAGTCTTAATAAGCTTTATTCTAGTATTTAAAAAAATCATTGCAGACAAAACATAAATAAGAATTTCTCCTCTGTGTTAAGTACACACATGTATTGCAGCTTGAATTTCTCATGAATTAAGGCTCATCAAAGACATGGCAAGATAGAATAGACTCAACTGAAGACTGAATTATTTGAAAAGAAACTCAGGTGTGGAAGTGATAATAAATAGTAAATCTGAATAAATTTATCTATCTGCTTTGATTTTTTAATGCTTGTTTTCTTTTTATCAAATATGTCAAATGATCATCTCCAATGAATGAATTTCCTACCCTGATTTGCAAGCCAATTTCCCAACAAGGTTGCAAAATCAACCCTTAATTTTCAGGGGGCTCTTTGTAGCCAGTCTGGTCTCTATTTTGGAAAAGAGCTTGCTCTTAAATGACAGGCTGGGGTTCATTTTATCAAATGTTTGATACTCAGCTCTTTTTGTCTCTCTTCCTGCTTTGGTTCCTGCTTGTGGAATTTGGGTGTATCTATTTCCAGGACTGTATAAAGGCAGGAACTTGGTTACATTCATATTGCATTGTTTACATTGCTCGGCGCTATACTTTGTACACAACAGGCATTTGGTGCATATTTTCCAAATAAATTAGAAAACGTAATGAATATGATACTATCAGCAAAATTTGCTCCAGAGAATCAGTATTGTGTAATGGTGGGGAAGTTGTCATAATCAAATGGAATGCCTAGTGTTCAAACCAAACCAAACCAAACCAAATAAAACAAAAAACATGGCAAATAGAGCCGGGTAAGGCCATGAAGAGAAGGGTCTCATACTTGTATACTTGATGACAAAAACGATCACAAAGGACTGCAAAAACACAACCTTACACAAAAAGCACTTCTGCAGGGACATCTGCCCAGCAATTGGCTATCCACTCTTGGACTGGCATTAACCTTGCTATTGATCTTTGTAGCCAAGGATAATTATCTAAAAGTAGTTACATAATGCTCATTTTTCCCTTTAAAAACCGTTGCCTTTCTTTACCTTCCTGAATACACACATAGTTTACTATGGCACATGTATTCTCATTTGAAATGCTCTATTCCCAAATAAACATCATTTTCTTTTCAAGTGTCTCTCTGTTTGTTATTTAGGTTGACAACAGAAGCACTCAAATACGTTATTGAACACCTGTCAACAATAGATATCCTGCAGGGTTGCTGTATGATTTAAATCATACACAATAAAGACACTTAATGAATATTACTTTTCTATTAGCTAAACTATGAAGGGATAGAGTCACCCTAAAAAACTTAATTTGTTTTATTGGTTTTCATGTTTTGCTAAATACTCAAAATACTTTTTTTGATTTTCAAAAAGTATTTCCTCAATATTTTTATTCGTTTTCTGTGTAAGAACTTTGTACATTATGTACAAAACTAAATGTATAATAACATACAGCCAAAATCTGGCATATAAAATCATATTTTAAAAGAAAATTTGGCCGGGCGTGGTGGCTCACGCCTGTAATCCCAGCACTTTGGGAGGCCGAGGCGGGTGGATCACGAGGTCAACAGATCGAGACCATCCTGGTCAACATGGTGAAACCCCGTCTCTACTAAAACTACAAAAAATTAGCTGGGCATGGTGGTGCGTGCCTGTAATCCCAGCTACTCAGGAGGCTGAGGCAGGAGAATTGCCTGAACCCGGGAGGCGGAGGTTGCGGTGAGCTGAGATCGCGCCATTGCACTCCAGCCTGGGTAACAAGAGCAAAACTCTGTCTCAAAAAAAAAAAAAAAAAAGAAAAAAAAAGAAAATTTAATGATGGGTCCTCATTCCGTAACCTAGGCTGGAGTGCAAGTGGCCATCAGAGTTCACTGCAGCCTCAACCTCCTGGGCTTGAGGGATCCTCCCACCTCAGCCTCTTGAGTAGCTGGAACTACATGTGTGTGCCATCACGCCTGGCTAATTTTTAATTCTTTGTAGTGATGGGGTCTGCTATGTTGCCTAGGCTGGTCTTGAACTCCTGGTCTCAAGCAATCTTCCTGCCTCTGCCTCCCAAAGCATTAGGATTACAGGTATGAGCCATTGCGCCTGACGAAAATGTGTTTTTTAAACCTATTTCTAGTTCCCTTCTAATCAAATTGTATTAAACAAAATCATACGCTTCAATGTATTATATCATTATAAGCAATTATTTACCAAAACATTAAGAGTTACGTGATTATTCCCCTATAGTCCTTCATCCCCAATGTCTCTGGAGCTTTTGATTTTTAACCACAAATAGGATAAACTATAGAAATGTGGAACTTACTTGTCTTTGTTGGGAAATGTTTTAGTACAACTTTAAAAAACTTTTAAGTTTCTTTCTTTAAGGGTCCAAAACACTTCATTTTTGTAAACAATTTCTCATTCTTTATGTAGGTTTTCGTTTCTGGATAAATTTTTAAAAATTCAGAAAAGGAACATTTACCCTTTCTTAATGAGTTATGGTAATAGTCGTGAACATCAACACTCTCTGGGACACAGCCATGACCCAGTTAGTTTGTTTCTGTAACAAACATTTCCCAAAGTGTGTTGTGTGGAAGTGGTTAACTGATGATGTTGGTAAAGAGGACTGTATGATTAAACATATTGAAAGATGTATCTGTAAGATTTCTCAGAGTTCCTAGTCTGTTTAGTACAGCGTAAAATCCTGAAACAAGGGATACGGTATGAAGTGATTCTGAAACTTAGTTGACCATGAATTCTTTTTTTTTTTGAGATGGAGTTTCGCTCTTGTTACCCAGGCTGGAGTGCAATGGCACAATCTCGGCTCAGCGCAACCTCTGCCTCCTGGGTTCAGGCAATTCTCCTGCCTCAGCCTCCTGAGTAGCTGGGATTACAGGCACGCGCCACCATGCCCAGCTCATTTTTTGTAGTTTTAGTAGAGACGGGGTTTCACCATGTTGACCAGGATGGTCTCGATCTGTTGACCTCGTGATCCACCCGCCTCGGCCTCCCAAAGTGCTGGGATTACAGGCTTGAGCCCCCGCGCCCGGCTGACCATCAATTCTTTTTTTTGAAGATATGTTGAGGGATGTCATTGAGAAAAACTGCTCTATACTGTAAGCACAGAGCTTTCTTTTAAAAGCCAGAAACAATATTTTAGAAGTACAATCTGCTGTACTTTTAAAGTCTTGTTTATGGCTTTTAAAGAAGTTGTTCTCTTTGTTTCTGGCTTTTATTTATTTATTTATTTTTTGAGACGGAGTTTCACTCATGTTACCCAGGCTGGAGTGCAATGGCGCGATCTCAGCTCACTGCAACCTCCGCCTCCTGGGTTCAGGCAATTCTCCTGCCTCAGCCTCCTGAGTAGGTGGGATTACAGGCATGCGCCACCATGCCCAGCTGATTTTTTGTATTTTTAGTAGAGACGGGGTTTCACCATGTTGACCAGGATGGTCTCGATCTCTTGACCTTGTGATCCACCCGCCTCGGCCTCCCAAAGTGCTGGGATTACAGGCTTGAGCCACCACGCCCGGCATTTCTGGCTTTTAAAGGAAGTTTCTCTCTTACTACAGAGTGAAGCTGTGGGCTATGACTTCTTGTTTCTGGTAATGAGCCTGGATGGACCCACAGGCTTTCACCTTGGTGGTCTGGACAGCTAAATAAAAGACTCCCAAGTATTTCTCTTATGAGTAAAAGGCATGAGATTTAGTAGTGCATGGGCTTTGTGGCATTAACTTTGGATCCTCAGAAGCACTTTGTTCTGTAGCTTATGTTTTTGTTTCTGATAGGTGAGGCTGTTGAATAAGTGAGCTTCACCTAAGCAAGACAATTCTCTTTGCAAGCTGATTACACCTACTGGTCATTAAGAGAGCCATCAAACTTCTGTTCAGACAAGGAAGCTTGGATTCAGTGTTTGTATATATATCTGTGTACAACAGATCCAACCATACACAGGCATTTCATTTAGACTTTTCTTTGTGGAGTCTGAACTTACTACTCCCATTCTGAGCCCTGAACACTATATCTTGCTTGCTGTCTCCCCCTACCGCCATCGCCAGCCTTGCTCCAACTCATCTCCATGTCTGAAATTCTTCCACTCCATGAAAAACTTATTAAAATAGCAGGGTTCCCTTCTTCATGCTCTAACACATGAGTCTGGGGTCTTCCTCCTCAATATTCTCTCCTTTATACTCCATACTCACCCTTTCTAGCATAAATCTCTTACCCCTGCTCCTGAAAACTCACACCAGTCTAGCCCACAGATATCCCTCTTCCTCCTCCTCCTCCTTCTTTTCTCTCTGTTAAGCCTGGAGGAACTTCTGCTCCACCAGGAGTAAACCCCCTTCTCTCGGTTCCTTCCGCAACCAGAGATCTCCATGATCCTCAGTGCTCCCTACCACACATGTCTCCTCTTTCATTCCCTCACTGATTCACTGGAGGAGGTAAGATAGAGGAGGGTCTTACATCTTGTATTTTTGTTTGCGAGTGGCCATCCTCTCTGCCTCCCAGGGTACACACTTTTATGTTAATCACTCCATTCTCTTAACACAGATACATTTATTAGATACATCACAAAATCAAGTACTTTATTAGTTTCCTAATGAGTACATACATTCATCTTGTCTCCCTAGCTATTAGCTCCCTTAGGACACATGACTTCCCTCCTATCTATTAAGGGGCTTCTAATGATATTCCCCGTTAAGACACTAATCAGGATGTGGAGTGAAGTTGTCAGTGGTTATGGAACAGAGCAGCGATAACGGCCTAACGGGCATCAAACCCCATGATTTTGGCCAAGATAAGATGCTCTGAGCCAAACAACTTACCAAAAACTGACTTTAAGAAAGTAAAAAAAAGTGTAATAGTCCAAGTATTTGTTGATAGACTTATTGTTGACAGTAGTTTCTTGAACCTGTCTATGTGAATTATAGGGCCAAGGTTCTTTCTAAGATGAGAAAAAAAAAGAAAAATATCTAGCTTGTTTGAATTATTATCTCATTGATTATTCTCTTTTGGCATCTTGAAATACAGCCATAGACAAGGAGTATGTTTGGATTGCAAATTCCAAAACCCTTAACATGATGGCAAGGTAAAAGAGACTATCAGATTATCTTAAATTAAGATACTGTATTTATATGCCTCATATTAGAGAAATCTGTTTTGGTTACTGGCAAAATCTGGATATCATTAACTAATTCTGTATAAGTTATTTAATTTCTCTTCTCCTGACAAAATTAGGCTCATGTATGGAGATGGGGGTGGGTAAATAGAGAGGGTTTGGTTACCTCAAGAAAACAGGGCATACTTACAAGTGGGTTTTAGGTTACATTGAGTTTAGGTTAGGTGAATTTGTTGTTAACTATCAGACATAATATATTCTTTTTTCTAGTCTGTTCATCTTTTCAACAGAGTAACTATGATTACTAGATTTCCTGTATTCATATATATTTTAAATTATAAAAATGTGTAATGAATTAGACTGAATTTTTTAGCTGAAAAGAACATTAGGAAAAAGAAACTATGATGATAAATTAACAAAACTGTCATTACAAGTATTGGCAAATTCAGATGGCTCAATCTAACGTATTTTTATAATCCACATGCTTTCAGTTTTTCCTCTTACTGTTATAAAATTGAACTTCACAGAAGGTGAGTTTATGAAAGGTCAGTTGCTCTTCCATGCATCACACTGTCTTAGAGTAACTATAATGTGTCTATTCTGGGGAAATGAATTGTAAAATGGCAGAAAAACTATGTGAATATGTTTTAATTAACATCATCCCGTATTGCCAGATCTTCATGTAATTAAAATAACATGCTCATAACATCATAGCAGAATAAGAAGAGAGTGGATGGTAAAAAGAGTTACAGAGAAAGAAAGAGATCTAATAAATTCTGGGTTTGGGAAGAGGGATTGGGAAAGGTATATCTCTTGTGCTCTCTTATCTATCTTTTGCTATTTGCTATTGGGTTAGATTAAACCCCAAAAAATGTTGTCACTTAGGAAAGGCTATTCTTTTTTCCTTTCTTTTACTTCAGTTCTCCAGGTTGAACACTGCTATTAAGCTTTGTAAATAAATGTGCTCCATTAAAAACACATGATTTGATATTTTAAGTGATAGATAACTCAATGTTATTAACCCATTTCCCCCCAGCATTCTTTAAACTGAGACAATAGTAATTATAAGTAGATAAAAATATAGCTTTTCTTCTTAGCTTCTGACATTGCAAACAATTTCATTTTAGGATTAGCCATTCTTGTTTCTTTCAGAAAGTATAATTGGCTATGTGTGCTTTTCAATTAGTATGAATGAAACCGTAAATACATAACTTATTTGATTAAAGTCTATGCACATTTCTCTTTATTGCAAATGGGCTTTGATTTTATTGGACTAGGTACAAGTGAGTTCTATAGAAAAATAAACTGGCACATCCTTGATAGTTATTTGTGGAGAGAAGAGACATCTTGGGTGTAGCATTTCTGCAGTATTCCTGGCTTAAAATTTCTTCTTACTTCTTGCATGAGGAATCCATTTCCTTGCACTTTGCTGTTGTTATATATCTCTCCAGGATTAGAAATGCTGAACCCTCATAGCCCTCTTGTCCTCACATATAATTCTAGAATTTCATAGCCAGAAAAGAACATTCTAGTACCTTGCAAGTAGACACTTTATTTTTTATTTTTTTGAGACGGACTCTTGCTTTATTTTTATTTTTATTTTTTTCAGACAGACTCTTGCTCTGTCACTAAGCCTGGAGTGCAGTGGCACAATCACAGCTCACTGCAGCCTCCAACTCCTGGGCTCAAGCAGTTTTCCCACCTCAGCCTCCCTAGTAGCTGGGATTACAGGTGCTCATCACCGTGCCTGGTTAATTTTTAATTTTCTATAGAGAAGAAGTGTCACCATGCTGTCAAGGTTGGTCTTAAACTTGACTTTAAGCCATCTTCCTGCCTCTGCCTCTCAAAGTGGTAGGATTACAGGTGTGAGCCATCATGTCTGGCCTGACACTAACCTAGGTTCCCATCTGCAAGACATGCTGTGTATAATTTGTTATAATACTTATGTATACATTTCTGAATTCTAGCAAAAGGAAAAATATCTTTCTTTTGCTACTTCTGTCATGGAGTAAGGAACTCTGAAACCTTGGCTCAAGCTATAGCATACTTTTCTACCCAGTCTCACATTCTAGTAGGTAAGAGATATGAGATTAATGGGCTATATATTTTTCTCCAGACCGTAGAATTTAAAATAATTTCTTTGAAATTCAGTGGAGAAAAAAGTTAACTATTTTCTTTATTAATGAGTAGTATTTACCAAATGTTAGGGGGTTATGTTGTTAGTTTATTCTTGGCTGTTTTTCACTCAATTCATACAATTTTCAAAGAGTTGAATTTCTGAACTGGGGGGGATTTCAGATATAATATAAACAGCAGTTCATTTTACACATAACGAATTTGAGGCCCATAGACATGGTGTAAAATATTTAAGATCAAAGGACTATTTAGGCTATCTAAAAATACAGAACTTCCATAATAGGGTGTTAAAGAAAAATTTTATTTATTTATTTTTGTTTGTTTCTCTGCTCTAGCTCAAAATACCAACTGCTATATGCATCTTCTGCCTACATAGAATGAACTCAGGCCCTGGGTGGTGTTTCTATTGTGACATTGGCACAATAGTAGCTTAAACTCTTTTCAGAGAACAATCATTTTTGAAAACTTGAGTAGCTGATCGTAATCTTGCTAATTAGTTTAAGACATTTCTGAGAGGCTGGCTGTGGTGGCTCATGCTGTGATCCACTTTAGGAGGCGGAGGCGGGCGGATCACCTGAGGTCGAGAGTTTGAGACCAGCCTTACAAACATGGAGAAACGCTGTCTTTACTAAAAATACAAAAATTAGCTGGGCATGGTGGCACATGACAAATCCCAGCTACTTGGAGGCTGAGGCAGAAGAATCACTTGAACCCGGGAGGTGGAGTTTGCAGTGAGCCAAGATTGCACCATTGCACTACAGTCTGGGTAAAAAGAACGAAATTCTGTCTCAAAAAAAAAAAAAAAAAAAAAAAAAAAAACTTTAAAAAAAAAAAAAAAAAAAAAAAAACAAAAACAACTCTGAGAATGAAATGTTAAAGCAATCTTAGGATTTCTACTTTTCTAGAACTTTCTGAGAGAGCTCAGTACATTGGAGATAGGAGATCTCCTTGGAGTCCTCGGAGCTGACTTGAGGGTATCCTTGCATTCCTTAACTATGTGTATACGTATAGCTGACCTAAGGTTTCTTTTTCACATGTCCTGTCTTTTCAGTGAGTCTAAATCTTCAGTATATTATGTTGAACCATTTCACAATTGTTGCAAATGGTCAAATATTAGTAATATCAGGTAGTTTCGCCTATTTATATAATGGGAAATTTCTGGGGTTCTGAGTCAAATTGCTGAATCTTAAATACATCAACAATGCTTAAGAGCTTTTCCTTGGAATGTAGAAAATGATTATGAACCTCTTAGAGAGTGAATTCATGAGCTTCAAATCACTGATAAGAAACAAAGGAAAAAAATTAAAGAAAGTGAATTCAGAAAGAAAAAGGATAAAAAACCAAATAAATGAAGTTATGTAAAGTATTTGCTTAATTATTTATTGGAGAGATTCTTTTTTGATATGCAGAGGTTTAAGTTAGTGAAAGTCCTTTTCCATCACACAGTGCATTTTAAAAAGTCACCTTATATACATACAGCTAAACTTTTGTTTACCTAAGCAGGGGGAGTAGAAGAATATATTATGTATTTCACAGCAGTCAAATGACAGTAAGCCTGTGGTTGAGAAATTAAATATGGACCATTTCCTTCTCCCTCATGAAAATCACACAGACACTGTGTTTGGGCACTTACTCTTACTTTCACTTGATAACTATGCATACATTCATATATATATATTTCTTATATAATCAAGTAATTCCATTCAATTCAACAAAAATATGCAAAACATCTGTCATGTGCCAAGTACTGTAAGGTGCTAGGGCCATATGGTTCTGTCAGACTGAATTGTTTTTGATTTGACTTTCAGCCGCAAAACAATAAAGGCAAATAAGCAATGTGAGAAGGACTTATTTTCAATTGTTCAATTCAAAACATTTAACTTGGTAACATGATTACATATTTGTTTCAGTATTGCCATGTGCATGCATTTCTTTTATCTCTCTTACCTGAAGGATCTTATCACCAGGCTGCAGTAGGTTTGATGCTGGCCCATCAGGCTGAACCCTAGTAACAAAGATACCCTATAAGTCAGAAGTAACAGAGGTTAGGATTCTATTACCAAGAACCGGGCCTACTTAAAAAAATCTTCATTCATATAGAAAACAGTGAAAACAGATTCAGAAACAGTTTATGTATGTAGGCTTCAAAGATTATTATAGTTTTTTAAGCAAGGCAGCACTCTCCAAACCAAGTTTAAGAGAAGCGACATTTTTGCTTGTAAAAAGCAGCTTATCTTGTTTTGAAAGTGCAATTATGATTTATGAATTGATCTCATGGCATATTCTTAATGATTTTTTTCTTAAATCATTTGAAATGTGATACTGAACCATCGTTTGTATAAATTCTGAATTTGCCTTAAGTTTATTCTACTTAAACATGTCTCCATTAAAGGCAGTTGAAGGTATTGGAAAAAGCGTCTCCTATTTGATAGGTTCTAAGTTCAATATGCACTTTATAGAATTACATATACATTCTGGTTTATTTTAATGCATATTGTTTCATATGTTACTGAGAATTTTAATATAAAATGCATATGAACATATTAAACATAAGCAAACTGGAACATGCATTTTAAATAAAGTTTATGACTATATGGTCATAAAAATCCTTAAATTGATTAATGCAATTTATAAAAAAGTGAATTAATTTTGTTGACCATGTATATAAAGAAAACATATCAAATGTCTACTACATGCTGGGCCTGGGTGGCTCATGATATAGAAATATACAGAATATAGTTTGGGCTTTAATGAGCTCATAATCTAGTGGAAGAGAAGTCAAGAAAAGCAACAATTATAAAACATTGTGACAAGTGTTATGACAGAGGTATAACAGATTGTTAAAAAATGTACCCAGCTTATATTTGCGTGTTAGATCTTCCAAGAGGAGAAGACACCTGATAGCTGAATCATAAAGAACGGGCAAAAGGCATCCACAGAGGTAAGGGGAGGAAGGATGTTGCAGACACAGACGATAGCACATAAGTGAGTGTGCTTGTTATATTTGGGAAATTGAAGTGGTTCTGCTATGGCTGGAGTGCTGACGGAAGGGTGGCAGTGGACGGGGTTGGGAGTGTGGCACAGGATCAGGCCAAGAGTAGGTTAGAACAAGATTAAGCCGGCCTTTCATAAACCTTCTTATCAATTTCAGGTGCTACTAAAAGATTTTAAGCGTGATGGTGATAAGATTTTAATTGACATACAATGAACTGATGAATGGATAAAGAAAATGTGGTATATACCTATATAGTGAAATATTATTTGGCAATAAAATGGAGTAAAGTATGGAAACATGCTACAACATAGAAGAAAACATTATGAAAACATTATGCCCAGCGAAAGAAACAAGTTACAAAATGCCAAATATTATATAATTCCATTTATATGAAATGTCAAAATAGGCAAATGCATAGAAAGAGAAAGCAGATTAGCATTTGCCAGTAGCTGGGGAGTAACTGTTAACACGTACAGAGTTTCTTTTTGTACAAAATAAAATGTTCTGAAATTAGATTATCATAATGGTTGCACAACTCTGAATACATAAATCACATAAATGTACACCTTAAAAGGGTGAATTTTGTAGTATAGGAATTATATTTCAATATAGCTGTTAATAGTTTTTTATTCCTAAGAATTATTAAAATAGAAGACAATATTTTGATATTCTTGCCTATTATTTAGAAAAGCATGTTATTTGCTGATTTTTAAACATAGTAACTCACTTAAACTCATAACTCTGTGTGTGTGTGTGTATGTGTGTGTGTGTATGTGTAAATGTTTTAACAAACAGACCCAAACTAAAATACTTTTACTTGTGTTTTCACTTGACTTTTCAGAAGTTTATGAAACCTATTAATTTAAGTCTTTTGAATGATTTTTATCTTTCAGATTTTAATCTGTTTTCCTACTTATTTAAAGATGAAACTACAGATAGGCATCAAAATTTATAGAAAACTGTATAACTTTTAAGCAAGTTATTAGACTTCTAGGACTTAAGGATATAACTGGATAAATATGCAATATACATGTGCTAATATGTTCATCATAGTATTACTTGTAATAACAAAAATTACAAACCATACCTAACAGTCTAATAACAGGGCATTGATTAAAGACATTATAGTCAATCCCTACAATAGAATGATATGTGTTCATTAAAAGTGAAGTCCTAAATGGCTGATGTAGACGTACATAAATGTTTAGTGAAACAAGCAGATGATAAAACATTGTATGTGGTGGGATGCTATTTTTGCTGAGATGTGTGTGTATATATATATATGTGTGTGTGTATATATATATATTTGTGTGGGCAAATATCTGCAAGGCCTAAACATTAACAGTGGTAATACTAGGTAATGGGACATCAATTTTTTTCTTTTTGCTTATTTGTGTTTTTTTATTTTTCTACAATGATTATGCACTACTTATAGGATTAAGAAAATAAAACAAAATTTAAAAATTTGGGTTAGTGTTGGCACTCAGTAGTGATGCTTTAATAGCTTTGGCCAATTCAATTGTACAAATGGTCAATTCAAAAGAAAAAAGAAACTAGTTGTTTGAAAAAAGACAGTTAAGTAAGACTCAATTATTAATCCACGAGACCTGTGCACAGCACTAGTTGTGACAACAAATATAATCCACATAGTTCTTTCCACAGTGGGCAAAGAGCTCTCATATTGCATCATTTGAAGAGACTATATATACAATCAGTCCTCTTGGTAGCCCCTCCTTTGCTACTGGGTCTCTGTACAATAGGCAGAATGACTCTGTTGCCCAAAATAAGCCACTACATCTCTGATTGCTGGAAGTGAAGTTGTTTTGACTATTATTTTATCTCAGCAGTCAAAATGTCTGCTACCCAGTTAATTTAGATTGCCTTTCTTTAGCTCATTGTACAGGAACAGTTTTCAAAATGTTTGTATGAATCCAGATCATAGGAACTGAATTATGGCCATCGTATCTACAATGCCAGGAGGAACTAGCAACACTCTGCACCTGACTGCTGAAAGAATACAAACGTGGTGTCTGGCAGGTTTAATTTCACCTATCACATGGCTCTGGAGGATTCAACCTCTGTTCTGAAGACTTGCTTTGCTTTCTCTTATGGTGGCCTGAGTCTTCTAAAGTATGTATTACTTTTTTCCTAAAGCTTTATTATTTAATTTTATCATGTCTTTTCAATGAATAAACTTCATCAAGTAAGACCAATTGGTCCTGCCCATTGGTATAGTTTCCTCTTTTCCACATACATCCTATCAGCCAGCATACTGCCACATTAATACAAACAGAAAGCAATGACTGCTCCATTTGATCACGGTCTGCGGCATTCACTATTTGTGGAGGTGGAATGTTTCCCAAGCCTGTCTGTAAAGGTCAGTGCCCCAATTTTTCATTGTATTTAGGCAGATAAACATTGCTATATGAAAGAGGCCAGATAAATCTAAACCCATTTTGCCATTTTGTGATCTCTTCTATGATGAATATTGATGAGAAACGTGAAAATGTTGACCCTGTTTTGAAAAAGCTCATTGTAGCAACGTGTCACCCTTTTAACGACTCATTTTACCCTGAGATTTTAAAGAATACTTTGGCACTGATGACAGAATTTGCTGGGAAATCATCAGTCTGTTTGTATTCTAAAAATTAGAAATAATATCTTTCTACTGTTTGGTGAAAAGTTATCTCCTAACTTCAAACAACAAGAAACCGACTTGTGTGTATCAAAGATCCAAATAATGGCATCTTATAAATCTTTTAACTCTGCTAGCAAGATCATAAATGTGTTCAGTTTCCTGTAACATTTGGCAGAGTGCTAAATGAAGGACAAATTCTGATGTAATACATTTAAAACTAGCTACATAATGCATTCATGTAAGTCAAGATGAAAAATTATAATAGCCTATTATTGCATAGCACTCTTTATCATAAAACTGCTGTTATATAATAACCTATAAAACCAGGAGCTAAAAGTAGCAGCAACTTTAATTTCAAGTTTAATTTACATACCATGAAGCATTCTCTCTGCTTCTGTCAAGTCCCACAGGAAGGGGCTCAATAACTCTCTTTTTCAATGAGGCAGTATATATTAGTTTTCTACTGCTGCTACAAAATACTGTAAATCTAGTGGCTTAAAACATCACAAATTTACTATTTTACGGTTCTGCAGGTTAGAAGTCCAACACAGGGTTCACTGGGCTAAAACAAAAGTTTTGGTAGGGCTGCATTCTTTTCTAAAATCTTTAGGGGAGAATCCATTTCTCTGCCTTACGTAGCTTCTAGGAAATGTCTACATTCCTTGGCTCATGATCCCCTTCTTCCATCTTCAAGCTAGCAATGATGTACATCTCTGACCATTGTTTCTGCTGTCACATCTCCCTTTGACTGCAGTTAGGAAAGATTCTCCATTTTTTTTTCTTTTTTCTTTTTTTTTCTATTTTTCTTCAATGCTCTTAAGGGGGAGAAAGATTCTCCATTTTAAGGACCCATGTGATTACACTGGGCCCATCTGCATAATCCAGGGTAATCATCTCATCTCAAGGTCCTTAACTTCATCACATCTGCAAAGTCCTTTTTGCCATGTAATGTAACATATTCATAGTTCTGAGAGTTAGATTTTTTTTTTCTTGAGACAGGGTCTTATTCTGTTGCCCAGGCTGGAGTGCAGTGGCGTGATCATGGCTCAATGCAGCTTTTGCCTCCTGGGCTCAGGCCTCCCATCTCAGCCTCCTAAGTAGCTGTGACTACAGGCATGCGCCACCGTACCAGGCTAATTTTTGTATTTTTAGTAGAGACAGGGTTTCATCATGTTGCCCAGGCTGGTCTTGAACTTTTAAACTCAAGTGATTCACCCGCCTCAGCCTCTCAAAGTGCTGGAATTACAGGCATGAGCCATTGTATCCAGCCTAGGATGTTTTTGAGAAGCCATTTTTTCTGTCTACCACACTGTGCAAGCAGTGGTCAAGAGCATAGCTCTTGAGTTTACCTTTCTGTGTTCACCATTTACAATTGTTGACCTTGCACAAGTTAACTTCTATGGACTTAACTTTTCCTCATCAGTGGGTTAATAATGGTACATACTTCACATAATTGTTAGATGAGGTGACTGAGCGCATATAAAATAGAACAATGGATGACACTCAGTATAGTGTCAATAAATGTTACTGTAATTATCAAAAGTATGAAACTTGGCCAGGCATGGTGGCTCACTCCCTTAGTCCCATCACTTTGGAAGGCTGCGGTAGGCAGATCACGTGAGCCCAGGAGTTTGAGACCAGCCTGGGCAAAATGGCGAGACCCTGTCTCTATTTTTATTTTTTAACTTTTGAAACTCAATCTACAACTCAAGGTTTTTAATCTAGCAAAGCCCACATTGAGAATTTCTGAGTCTCCAACTATACCAGATTTATTGGCAGAAAAAATTCTTTTCCTCTCTGTTTAGCATATATTGAAAGGCCTATATTTGCCATCTTTCCTTTGAATTCCTAAAAAGTAAGGGGATTGGCACCTCTTATTTATGGAAGGGGATGAGAAGGGGCTGGAAAGTTCCTCCTGCCTCACCTATGGTTTCCTGGTGGTGGCTCACAGTGATAATGGCTCCAGGTGCTGTTCACTTTTAGTAATGGACAGGGGTCCCATCTGCAGGGTTTTCTAATAGTTTTAATAACTTTCAAGGGACTACTTCCTTTAGTAGCTCCAAGTCAGGAGTATCATTACTATAGCCTTTATACGAATGGCTAATAGAATCCACTGTAGTTAGTGGCTTGTGGCATCTCTGAGTGGGTTTTTCTTATGTCTCTCACCTCAGGTTCTTTAGCGACTTGAAAGCACAATGGCTTTCCTTCAGGACCACCTCTAGAGGGTATCTCACAACAGAGCAACATGGTAGGTGCTACAAGCTCCTTTCAAGAGTGTAAACCTTTGCTCTTCTCAGACACCAGCATTCGGACGTGTTTGAGACAGGCACAGATCCTGTGGATTCACGTATCATAGAGGGACTTCTCTAGGTTTGAACCAAAACTAATAGAGACAGGGCTAGCTGGATGCGCCACATAGGCATGATCTGTTGCCATTTCCTATCTCCACCTCATTTAAAAACTATTAATAGTCTTCTTACAAGTCATAAATGATTATTCCAGAAGTACCCATAATGGGCTTATAAAAAGTTTTGCTTTTCACAAGTAATTCTGGAAAAGGATAAGTTTGGGAGGCTTCTTGCATGTTAAGATATGACCTTGCCTTACTCGTTGCCTAGCTTCTACATCTCTGGACTTAAAGCTTAAAGGACTTGGAAAGTTAGTTTAAAAGGCCAACACTTAACATTCTAAGTTTAGAGGAGAAAGGAACTTTATATGGCTTTCTAATGATGAAGGTGAACGATTGTGACAGTCTCAGCTATTGTAAATGTGGACACCAAAATAGAACTTGTCTTAAGGGACCTACAACTTCAACTTATGAAATATGCTTTTCTTTAAAATTCTGAAAAGTCTTGGCTCTAGCTGATGCTAAGAAATTGGTTTCTAGAAAGACTATATCTCAAGTAAAAATGATATACAATTACAATTCAGAACACATTGATTAAAAATAGCATATAGTATTTCATGCATTCATATAATTATGAAAGTTCAAAGAGTGTTTCTAGAGGCAAAACTGACTCATGAAAAGAGCAAATAGAGATTCAATAGCTTTTAAGGGGAAACTATTTTTTTCCTAAAAATGTGGCAAATTAATATTTTCTTTCATAAGGTGGGCAATGTTAATATGAAGCTATATTGTGGCTTGTAGAAGCAACATTGGATATACATAAGAGCCTATATTTACTTAGTCCCTATAAGTATTAGAACACTTGACATATAAAGGGTAAAGGCATTATCAATAGTGCTCCTCTCCATGATCGAAAGTGTGATGACAAAGTATTTTAAGGTTGATTGCTATGCATCAAGTTTTAGGCTTTGAATAATTTGCTACCTTAGCAACTGAGAAATTTATATGCAGCAAGAGAAGAGATTTATCCTCTGTCCATTAGAAGTTGAGAGGAGAAGTGAGGGAAGAAGAGTGAAAGAGAGAGAGAGAAAGAAAGAAACGGACAGTGACAGCTGAATATGATGCTTCCATGAATGGCTGCACTTGGCTCACGAAACAGTTAAATGTAAAATCCAGAAAATATGAACAGAATGGAGAATTGCTTTAGAAACACAGAAGATTTGAGGCAGAGATAAAAGTAAAAATTCTGCGACTAAAGTCTTCTAAAAATTTAACAAAAATCTTACGCATAGATGTTTAAGGGAATTTCAGTTTCATTAATTTTTAAAAAAGTAAATATTAAAATGGAAATCCCTTGGTTGCTTTTGTAAAAAAATTTATTAATAATGCATTGGAGCAACAAAGAGACTAGTACAAACCATAGAAATGGATTATGGGATCACAAATCTCTTAGTGGCAATATAATGAAATGTAATATTCTAGCAAAATAAATACACATTGTTTGGTCTTCAGACTTGCATTGTTCTTTTAGGTCATTATAAAAGTTTGTTTAGTGCCAACTATATATTTATATTGTTTTCAAGATGGTGCTCTTCAGACCTGTTAAAAACAACCAAAAATCAGCAATTCATTCCTGTTTCTCTCAGATTGCTTTTAGAAATTATATATAACTACTAGAATTTTTTTGTAGTTTGATAATGATAATTGTGGGCTATTCTCTTTTAGATAATTTGGTTTTGGTTACTTTATAATTAAATTTTATTAAGTGCTTAGTATTTCTACTATTATTTAACAATTAAACATCTCTGGGATGTCTGCTATTGTGACTAAAAGTGCATTTGCAACCTGTTTATTTCTTGGTGAAATTCTTGAGCTTAAAAAAGAATTTTTGTTACTTCCTTATCATATGTTTTCTTAAAAGTCAATAATCATATTAATTCACTTATAATCCTTATGGATTTCTAGACTCAGAAAAAAATAAATGAAATATTTACCATTTACTTTATGAATCCCTTAAAGCCTGTATTTGAGACCCCAACTTGTGGTAAATATTTGAATTGCTAAGCTTTGTACAGTTTACTGATTCTGTCTGAGTCCCTAATGGCTTTTCCTTTCGGCTTCACAAATAGCATAAAATAGTAGAAATCATTAAAAACAGGAGTGGGAACTGTAGGAGGCTGTGCATTCTTCTTTTCAGTTATTCTTAACATAATATTGATAATCAGGTTTCTGATGATCATTCCCCTGCAGACTCCCTCAAAGTCCCTTTGGTTGCACAGTTTTTTGACACTATCTGCACTATTTTGAAATCCTGAATTGAAAAGTGAAGAATTCAGTGAAACTTCCTTTAACCATTCTGCTAAAATGCGGTTTTTGAAGTGAAAAATTGTTTTGTTGTAAGCTATATTTAGTCAAACTGATTCTCATATGTTTAATATGGTTTTATTTAATGGCTAACACATCATTGTATGGTCAGAACATGCTAGAAGTATTTCTTAGAGGTGGGTCAAGAAGTCAAAAAGGCTGGGGACAAGTTCCAGAAGACACTACAGTTGTGAATTCCTGATATGTTGACTAAAAGAGTAGCACTTAGGCCAAGGCTGTGCATAGGTGGTGTGCAGTAGAATGACAGAGGTGGGAAATCACGTTTATTCTCTATATTTATATGATTACTTACAATTTTAGAGTGCTGATATTTTTATTCATTACCTATGCATTTTTAGAAAGGTGTAGGTTAAAGATAAAGGACAGTGTAGTTGTACACATCTGAGACTGAGGGTGTGCTGCAAGGAGGATAATTACGCCACACACAGTAAAAGCATCGAGACTGCCTATGGCTGATGAACGAAGGCAGAGCAGTTCACATTCAGCAGAACTAGCAAAAGATTTAGAAGTAAAAGTCATTCTTGATTCTCTCCTTGTCTTTTCCGCCATTCTCACTTTATGGCCCAGAGATGAACACCTCAAGGAACTGAAGCCACCTCAGCTAATGCCACCTCAGCTGAGGCTACTCCAGCTAGTGGAAGTCATACAAAACCCAAACATATCATGGGTCTTTTTTCAGTGTAGAAATAAGCAAAGGCTCCCAAGTCTAGGTACTCCATTAACTTGGTCATTCTGAGTCAATGTAGAAATGTTTGTTCACAGAGAGGATAAAGGAAACATCTAATTTTTTTTCTCTTTCAACAAAGAGAACTCAGTGTATCTCAATAAACAAAAAAAGACAAATAAATAAATATGACTTTTCTTTAATCACTTTAATGTTTAGTCCCACACTAGAAGAGGTTGCTTATCTTCTATTAATGAATGTCCTCACAGGTTAAATGATAGCCCCTTTTAATGGAAATGTGCTTTGTGCATAGCGATGGGTTTATTCAACTAGATTTTAAATATAGGAAGCAGTTTTCTGTTTCATTGTACTTAGAATCAGATACTTAGACTATGTATAACATACTATTTATATTGTAAAGCTAATGAACAATTAAATAAATGCATAGGCTAGGCATGGTGGCTCACGTTTGTAATCCCAGCACTTTGGGAGGCCGAGGCAGGCGGATCACCTGAGGTCAGGACTTCAAGACCAGCCTGGCCAACATGGTGAAACCCCGTCTCTATTAAAAATACAAAAATTAGCTGGGTGTGGTGGTGGGCACCTGTAGTCCCAGCTACTTGAGAGGCTGAGGCAGGAGAATTGCTTGAACCTAGGAGGCAGAGGATGCACCTAGCGGAGATCGTACCACTGCACTCCAGCCTGGGTAATGAGCGAAACTCCGTCTCAAACAAAAAAAAAAAAAAAAAAAAGAAAAAAAAATGCATCTATGTGTACTTTGGTTCCTTATTCAGTAATCTTAAACTATTATTACTTACTCTTTAACTCTGGATTTATTGATTATTCTTCTTATTGATTGTGTAAGATCTTATTGTTAAGCTAATTTTAAGTGCTTTCATATTTTGATTGAAAAATGTTTAAGTTTCCAAAGTAGACACATATGCATTTATTTAATTGTTCATTAGCTTTACGATACTTTTTAATCACCTTATTTTTTTTTACATTTATGCCCCAGTGAAAGTTTCCTGAAGAATCAGAGATATTTATTTGCTTTCATAAGCTGAAATTCATTTCTCCTTTCTATTATAATAAAGTTTCTCCTTTCAACTGGCTAAAGCACACTACCATGCCTTTTTAAAAAAGCTTCATATAAGTGGTCATGCCTGTAGGAATACTATTAGTAGGAGATCGTGAAGACTACATTTCTACCAGTGTTTCTGAAAAGATCTGGGATATTTTACTCTAACATTAAGACAATGAACTGAAAGGTGAAAATTTATTTTTTATTAAAGAAAGAACTCATCTCACTTTTAATGTCCTCAAACAACCTACTGGCATTCAAATTGCAATATGACTAAGATGTGTCTGAAGTAATCAGGTATGTTTATAAAATAATTTATGCTTGAAATTTATTTTTAAAAATCATTTTATATATAAAATAAAATGTTTCAGCTCCTTCCTAAATTTAGTCTGAAGTACAAAACAATTTGATCTCTATCCCTTGCTCCTGAATTTTATTTTCACATAATGCATAAATTTTTCCAAATTACTTTGCCTTACATAATCACTTGAAGCAGAATTAAGGATGGGACACATATATAAATTATATTACTTATAAAATAAATTTAGAAACATACACAATAAATCATATTTGTCTAGTAGCTGCACAAAGTTAAGGAAATGTGCTAAAAGTAGTTTAATATTTATGTAGTAAATATACATCTTGTGCTATGAGGAGTTTTAGACAAATGTGTTTGCTATTCTTGTTTTATATATCCATGGAGAATACCTGACAGGAAATAGGCATATGGTATGTACCTTTTTTATAAGTTAAAAGCATATATTTAGCAAGCTTTTGTTTATGAATCACCCAATGTCATGAGGTTGAGCAAAACTGGAACAGTTTTCTTGTGCATTTTTGAACTTGTCGTTGCCACGCATGCATCTGAGTATCGTTATCCTTGGGTAAAAGCATTAAACAAAAGCTTCGATTCTACATGTCTAAGGGTCCTTCTTTTCTTAATCATGTAAAAACTTTTATTTTATATAATATCCATATCCACACCAAAAAGATGGAGTGAAAAGAAGAGGGCTTAAGTCTTGCTGCAGGATGTTTGGGTATCTGGAGGCAAAATTTAAATGTAACATAAATAATTTATAGTAATTTATTCTAAAATTCTAGGACATTTATTTAGAGTTTATTGGTGAT
Organism: Cebus imitator; assembly: GCF_001604975.1. NCBI lineage: Eukaryota > Metazoa > Chordata > Mammalia > Primates > Cebidae > Cebus > Cebus imitator. Next base: position 11,884,770 of record NW_016107318.1, read on the forward strand.
TATAGTTTACATTTTCTATGCTCCTAATATTCTTTCCATGGCTTGGAATTTTACCTGTACCACAGGCAAATTAAGGCATTTAAAAAAAGCCATGAATTTGTTTTTTTCTGTCATTTCTGTGGCTACATTTAGATGGTCCAACTTGGTGGAAATATGGGTGAGCTCTCTGGCATCTACTGAGCTTAGGCACTTATGACAATTTTCCACACAATGGTGGATGTGGAAAATAACTGATTATCTGCCCCAGTGCCCCAGTATGTATATTTGCTGCTGTCAGGTCCTTTGAGGATGGGCTGAATCCATAAAACAGCTTTCATTTTGATACCATGACTAGATAGTTGTTTACAGGATTGTTCAGCACAACACCTTTACACCATATAGAGAAAGGGGCTATGAGTCTTCTTTAATGTCTAAGATCCCGGAGCTTAGTCTTTCTTCTCTCAGATGGAGCAAGGAAGAATATGAATCCCTGAATGATGAGTTTTGTGAATGCATCATTAAAAATTATCTTGTTTGCAGAGTTCTGGGTTGCCTTATTAAAGATTACAACAGCATGCTATCAGTCATCTATTAATGCAGTTTCCTTTTCCTAACAACATCCTGTGGAAATCATACTGGTAAATTCCTTAAATTTTGTAATCAGAAATTATTATTTTATGGGTGCTTACATACAAGCAAAGAATATTGTAGCTTGTTCCATTGGCAGGATCACCACTGTAATGACACCTTAGTCCACAGATATATAATTGCTTAGCAATGTTCTCTGTACAGTATGCTCCTAATTATATAGATTCAATAGAGAATACATGCTGACTCCTAAGGACTTGTTGAAGCAAATATCTAGACTATGGCTAATTAGAGGGCTCTGTAATACTCTCAGTATTAGAATATCATATTAGTCTCAACTCTCCAGGGTATAAATTTGTCATGTGGCTCTTCTGCTAAGTGACATTTGCAGATGGAGGCATGTATTATAATACTTATTATGAAAAGCATTTGGAGTCAGCTCAATTTGGTTTCAAATCTTGTCTGCCACAGATCAGCTAAATGATCTTGGGCAAGTTAATTAACCCCTCTGGACTTTAGTAAAATGGGAAATAATACTACTACTCAACTAACAGAAATTGTTATTGAAGATCACATAAATTCATATATATAAAGAACCTAATACAGTGCCCATCATGTTGTATATACTCAATAAAAGGCCATTATTTTTACTGGTTTATTATCAGATTTGTTGGCTTGAAATCTTTCATATCTCTGCAGCATCTTGACAACTTGACAGCAATGTTTCTTTATTGTAATAAACTAAATCATGGCTTTCATTCACTTCATTGAGAGGACAAGGGCAACTATTACACAGCGCCATTTCCACCCAGTGTTCTACTGCTTTCTCTTTCCAAGTATGGAAAAGCAGTTTCTGCTTTATAGTAAACACTGAAATAATGAGTTCTATGGTAAGTGAACTGGTATTTTTAACCACTAAACGTTCTGACAATATCAACTGCAAGGCTAATTGTTCTCAATCCTTTTAACTGGAGGAGACAATATTTGATCAAGACCACCTTGGATCTTGAAGGGGAAGTTAAGTTTGCTAGATGAGAGTGTTCTAAATGCTCAAAGTCTGGTAAAAATATTCCCTCATATTTGGCTTAAGCCTGATTCCTCCATGTTAACTTTTGGGCTGCCCTAAGTGTTTTTCTGCAACAATCTCACACTACCCCAGAACTTAGATCAGAACAGCTGCCAGACAAAATAATATAGTTCACTTTTGCCTCAGTTGCAACTCTAAGCTTTTTCAGTCTTTCCCTATCTGATTGTAATCATTTTGGATGCTGTCTCACATTGATTCTTGACATTTCCCTGAAACTAATTTCCGTCAACAATAATGAAGAGAATGAAACAAATGTATTAATTACTTTGGTACAGAAATTCCTCAGTACCTTTAAGACATTCAGATGTTCTTGGATACTTAGAATTTTGAGCAGCAAAACATTCAAACATCCATGAACAGAAAGTAAAATAATATAGTGCATTTCTGAGAATATTCCTAATCAATGACTTATTTATTTGAAGAGAGTATGTATCATATTAAAGTTTAAACTTTTGCATGACTAGATTCCTTATAAGTCTGCCTCAAACTCAGGCAGTATGTGTTGAATTTAATCATCTGTTTAACTTGGTTCCTCTTACTTCCATTTGTAAATCAGCCATTTCATGAAAAACCAATCTGTTTTTCTACATTTTCATTTTCTTACTGTTTAATATTTTTGGGTAGTTTCAGACACTGTGTTCAGCAAGTGTTTTATGCAACACGTTAAGAATAGGGCACTAGGGCTAAAAAAAAAAATTGAATTTTCAATAGATCAATCCCTTTCCTTGTGAGTGGACTAAATTCTTGTGTAAATTGTCAGAGTCAATGTCTTTAGATCCTCTGAACAGTTAACCAGTGTCCACATATGTTTGGCATGCCACCAAAATTGGTCAATAAATGAAAGGCAGTATTGAGATTCTTCTGTAGATTTGGAACTCCTAGTTGCTCCCACCAATTTTATAATAATAGAGATTGACTTTTCAGATTACGAATGATTTTAGAGTGTAATCAGCCAAAGAAAAGTACTTTTGACGGGAAATCTTTCAATGGACACATTATACAATTCAAGCGCTGTATCTGTTACATTTAACCGAAAGAGCAAATTACAAGATCACAGACATAGTTCAGTCTCACTAGAGTCATCAAAATGTTACATATGAGAAATTAAATGAATAGCTATAAAGTGTTCATATTCATCATAGTGGAAGAATTGCAGGCAGTGATTTGAAAGCCTCAGATCTAGTCTCTTTCAGTTGAAAACAGCAGAAATGCAACAGCATTCTGAATCTTGACTAACAACCTATTCATCCTTAATTAAAAATTTTTTTACCCGGTACCTTCCAAATATATAGTGAAAAGATTATATGCTGGTGAGAAATAACAGAAAAATGTGGCTTGAATTTCAATTATCCTAAGAATCATAAGGTTATTAACTTTTCATTGAAATAATTTATGAAAGAGATATAAAATGAGAGACAAAAACAGGAGGCAAGATAAGACATAATGATTTGAGGTTTTCAAAAACTCCATCATATGTTTCTGATAATTTTGAACTTTTATGCTTTTTAAGATGTATTAATAATTTATTAAAATTAAGTAAACAGTTGGTTTGGCAAAGCCATGAAAATTTTAATTATAATAAATCAATGGTATCCTCAACCTCATTTCAAAATGTAAATATAGTAGTTACTTATAAACAGATGTTTCTAATTGGCATTCCCCTAATTATAAGACTGCCTCATACACACTCCTTTTATATGAGTAGCTGCTCCAGCCTGTTGACCAAAGGAGCTTCCATCCATGGTCACTGGAGATTTTCCTCTGGTCTCTTCCTTGCTAATGTATATAATAGGAATATTGCAAACAACCTCTTCTCCTGACCTTCTCCGTAAAGGAAAAGAAGAAGGGTAGGAAAAGCATAAGAAACAAGATCACTGGGAAGAAGGGGAGGAGAATATGGTATTAAAGGCTCTGTTTCAGACTACAGAAAGCTCCAGAGTAACGGCATCCCAGGTTTTTCAGAAATAGGTCTCATAATCAGAAATTAATCTATGGGTTTTTATAATTGTGATGAGTTGACAGGGTGTGGACCAGGTTGTGACTCAAAGGTAGGTACAGAGCCTGTGAAGGTTTTATTCATATTTAATTTTTGTCTTTCCTTTTTTTAGCTTCCTCAGGTTGAATAATTTTTGCCTTTCTTTATCATTCTAAAGTTTTATGCAGTCACTTAATGCAATTTGATGAGCTCAAAAGTAGATAGCTTCAATTATCATTGAATAATTACTAATTGATTCAAAGCTGAGACTATTAAACACTGACGGTAGCAGGGCAGGTTTTATAGCTCCAGGTAAATATTTAAAAAGTAAAAAATCAAATGGTCCATGTTGGAGTCAGGCAGGTCACATGTGAGCACAGGCAACATCTTGAATGTCCAGGAAATGCTTGAGATTAGGTTGGGGTGCTTTAATTCCATAGTTTGACAAGCAGGAGTAAGAATGAGAGGAGGGCCTAATTCTTCTGCTAATGCTACTTGATTTTCTCATAGAAAATTTGTTTTCTGTGGTTTCTCAAATCTACAGTTCTATTAGCAAAATTCCTTACATGCTTGATGAATCTAAGTGATGGCAGTCAGCTTGCCTTTGCATTGAATTACTATATAATCATTCTGCTACTGTGAGAAAACAATTTCCTAAGTAATAAATAAGTGACTTACAAGTTAACTTTTGGAAACAAAGTGTTAGAAACTGCCTGTATTCCTTTATTTACAAATATATACAACTGTGAAGCCGGAAACAAAAACAAAACACAAAGCGTCTCCACAAAAATACAAAAAAGTTTTGTCTTTTAAATAGAATGTTTAGATACTATTTGTGTCTTATTCTTAGTATTTGTCAAGCGCACTAGTAAATTCTTTTATCCCTGTGCTGAAAAAGTTTCTAATTGGCTTCAGAGTTAGCTAGCTCATGAAAACACAGTAAAAACACTTGAATTTTTTTCTAACCTTTGTTACTGTAGGAGACAGTATTTTTCTAATTAAAATTGTCAACAAGATATTCTTTTCTTACCTTGTCAGAAGGTTTGAATGGATTTCCTTGTCCACTGATTCCACCACTGATACTAAATCCAAGGCCAGGATTCTTTTCTATTCTCACACAAAACTATGTAAAAAAGATATAAAAAAGTAAGTAAATAGCTATCAAATCTAAATATTTTCAAATAACTGTATTTCAGTAGAAAAGATTCACAATTCACCTGAGTTCTTAGGGTTAGCCTATGTTGACTTGATACAAAAAAAGAGTATCAACTTTGACAAAATGTTTAATGTTTCTATATGCATCAGTTATGATGGAAACTAGCTTGAAATTACCCAGGCAAGACAATATTAGCAAGTACTCATTTGTTACCATATACAGGACTAAATTTTGATTAGCCATTTTTAAAAATTAAAAGTCTTATAAACATTTAAAATACTGTGCATTATTTTAGCTATTGACCATAAATACATTCAGATTGATTAGAACGGACTGTCTGAGTAAGTGAAACAAAATTTTAAAATGTAGAGTGAGAGAATATATGGTTATTTAAATGGATTGTGCCCACTTTGTAGTAGAGTAGAATAATTCATCTGCTTGTTAGATCATTCTTTGTTTAAAAATATTAGATATTTTAATTTGAGAAAGTAGCCACAGCTTATGTAAGTGTGAAAAAAGGGAAGAATGAAATGCTCAGTGAAGAGTTTCTAGTCTAGTAGCAGCTCCTGGAGTAGAAGTTAGGCACTTTAGAAGGAAGAGGAGAACAGTGTGGTAGGGTCTAGTGAAAGAGGTCAACAATGTGGAGACATTGCTGGGGAAAGAGAATGGCCATTAAACGTTTAGGACTGTGAAGGCAAACATTCTAATGTTCTGTGTTATATTACCTCTGCAATACCCCAAATCATCAAAAAAAAGTCCATTAAACATGAAAGCCTTTTGTTTTATAGTAATATGGGGAAATGATGGCATTAAGAGGAGGGTCTGCCGTGAGATAAGCCTGTAGTAAAAATGACAGCAATTATAGAAGTTAATAAAAAGAGTGTAGATCAAGAAAGCAGCAGAAATGACATCAGTGCTGGGGATGACCTAGAGAAACTCTAACAAACCTAAGAATTTCTGGAGACCCTGAGCAGATGTGTGTGTGGGCTGTGGGGAAAATGTTAGATCTCTAGGTAAGGTGGGACAGGGTGTTCCCAGATAAATGAAAGACTTTGTACCAAGAGACAGTATACATTAGTTACATAAAGAAAAATCACTTTATAATTTTATTAATTATTATTATTTATTTATTTATTTTGGAGACAAGGTTGTACTCTGTCACCCAGGCTGTAGTGCGGTGTTGCAATCAGCTCACTGCAGCCTTGAGCTCCTGGGCTCAAAGGATCCTCCTGCCTCAGCCTTCCAAGTAGCTGAGACTTACACGTGTATGCCACCATGCCTGGATAATTTTAGTTTGTTACTTTTTGTAGAGATAGAGACTTGCTGTGTTGCCCAGGCTGATTTCAAACTCCTGTCCTCAAGGGATTCTCCCACCTAGGCCTACCAAATCCCTGGGATCACAGCTGTGAGCCACTGTGCCCACCTCTTTTACAACTTTCAAGTACAGAGTAAGTACTGAAATTAGGTGAACCACGTGTTACCAAAGGTTAGCACACAAAAGATTAATAAAGAGTTAAGAAAAAAAATAAGATGGTGTACTTTAGCTTATATTTTGTATTTACATAACCATCTACTGGATTCTACTGGACTGTGATTGCAAACATTTGCTTTCTTAAGCAGCCCATTTTTCCTCCCAGCATTCTTGCTTAGCCTATTAGTTTGCTTATGGCAAATCTAAATGCCCAAACATTCTTTATATTTTTATTGTGAAGGTATCATCAATCCCTATCTCTTAGTTCAAGGCAGAGTGAGTCCTATTTCTGACTTAATTAGCATACATTATCATTGCAGCCTGGATCAATTGGGTTTGTCTGTTTAATAATCCTATACTTAATTCACTGTCATATTTCATAATAGTAAATATAATGTTTAACTATTAGACAGTTCACTTGTAACACAAGGATGAAAAACTATGCACTAATATAATTTTTATGTAGAGTCATTAATGAGTAGTTTCTAAATTATGAGTAAATGCAAGTACTATAAGTATTATCCCATGTTTTATTTTAAAGATGTTTAATTACAACTTTTCCTGCAATTGAGCTAGATTTGTTAAAACTAGTTATCATAAGTAGTAGAATTTACAGTTTATAATAATTTGTATTTTTACATGGCTCACAGTTTATGAATATAAACTTATAATAGCCTGATGTAGCTGGAAGAAATATTTTAGCTTTATTCAATATGTTAGTCGATCTTTTTATTATTATTTATTAATTAGAAAATGAGAAGAAAGCAACCAATGTGATGAAAACATTTTTCTTTTGTGTTTTCCACGTTTCTATGCATTCCAATTACATTATTTAAAATTGGGGTTACGTCTTTCTAAGGTGAACATTTCATATTGCACAACATAATATGTGGAAGGCATATGCACTTCTGGCTTTCTCCAGGCCACTATAAAACTCAAAGGAAACAAATATAACAGGTTTAATTTACAAAGTAAATTGCTGAGAGTAGTTTCTAGTTGTTCTCTTTCAAGGGAGTGACTATATCTATTTTATATTATTGTAAATCTGAAAGGCACTAAATATCTAAGAGAAACAAATTTCACATGTGCCATGCATATGAAGAACTGCCTCAATATATTTTTTTAATAATAGAAATAATAAAGATGACAGTGTAGTTTTATAAATGTGAAAAACAAATGTAAATTCTGATCTGAAGCTAGACTGCTCTTGGGCATGCTAAGGTATGGCTAATAGGTTGTGTTGTGACTACTGGGTCTCATAAAGTATGTCAGAGAGAGGATTCCTCTCACATATAAGGAGTTCTGCCTGCCTGCTAAGGCCAAAAGAAGCCATAAAATGAAAGAAGACAGAATACTTTAGATCCAAAAAGCAGTCTGAAACTAAAGAGGATCAGCAAAGAGAAAATGTGGTGTTCTAGTAAAAGATCAGGTCTAGAAAGCTAATAAATAGCCTATTTAATAAGAACCAGTATTTTAATTTTCTTTTTATTTATTGCTTATTTTTTTGAGATAGTGTCTTGCTGTTACCCAGGTTGGAGTGCAGTGGTGTGATCTTGGCTCACTGCAGCCTCTGACTCCCATGTTCAAGTGATCCTCCCATCTTAGTCTTTGGAGTAGCTGGGACTACAGGCATGTGTCACCATGCTCGGTTAATTTTTTAATTTTCTTTTTTTTTTTTTTGGGACGGAGTTTTGCTCTTGTTACCCAGGCTGGAGTGCAATGGCCCGATCTCGGCTCACCGCAACCTCCGCCTCCTGGGTTCAGGCAATTCTCCTGCCTCAGCCTCCTGAGTAGCTGGGATTACAGGCACGCGCCACCATGCCCAACTAATGTTTTGTATTTTTAGTAGAGACGGGGTTTCACCGTGTTGACCAGGATGGTCTTGATCTCTTGACCTCGTGATCCACCCGCCTTGGCCTCCCAAAGTGCTGGGATTACAGGCTTGAGCCACTGTGCCCGGCCAATTTTTTAATTTTCTTTGTAGAGATGAGGTCTCACGCTATTGCTCAGGCTGGTCTTGAACTCCTGGGCTCAAGTGATCCTCCCATCTCGGCCTTCCAAAGTGCTGGGATAATAGTCATGAGTCATGGCACCAGCCTCAGTTTTCTTTTAAGAGGCTGTTTTTAAAATACGAAATTTTTGGCTGAAAACATATGCAGTAGTAGTGCAATCAGTGGTCTTTCAGAGTCTGCTTCCATAATTTTACTTTACTTGATACTTCCAGTCTGTGTTAATCTTACTCTAATTACAATACTGGGTCTTATTTTGGAAAGGCTTTTGTGATAAAATGGATAGTTACAAAAATTAGCTCGGCATGGTGGTGCACACCTGTAGTCCAGTCCTAGATACTCAGGAGGCTGAGGTGGGAGGATCACTTGTGACCAGGGGTTTGAAGCTGCAGTGAGCTATGATTGCGCCACTGCATTCCAGCCTGGGCGAGCCCTTTCAGTAAAATAAATAAATGAATAAATAAATAAGAAAGAATAAAGGCTAAAATTCTCCCTGCCTACCTCAGTAAAAAGGATGTAATGACTCCTTGTTAAAACACATGATGAGTTTTAGAAGGAATGCCAGTTATCCACAGTGCCTCAATTATCAATGACTTTGAAATAAACTACTCTGAGAAATCATTATAGCTTTGAAAATAACTGTTTCGGAAATCACGATTTATGACTTTATTCCACAAACATTTATTAATTTCCTACCACATACCAGGCAAATAAAAACATCTTTGACCTCATAGAACTTACATTCTAATGAGGAAGATAGAGACATAAACAACAAACAAGTAATTTCAGATAGTGGGATGAGCTGTGGAAAACAGGAAGAGAGGTAGTAGAGAATGATTGAGAGGGATTGAGAAGCTATTATACTTATTTAAGTTTATTCTTGCCTCAGGAAAGAGTTATTTTAGATAGAGTAGGTAAAAAAGTCCTCTCTGAGTATGTCACATTTGAGTAGAAATGTGAATGATGTCAAGGATCAAGCAATGAACAATAAGAAAAATGAAAAACTATCTCAAGCAAAGGGAATAGCAATTGTAAATGCCCTAAAGATGGACTGGTCTTTATGAAGTCACGAAACAACAAGATGATATAGGGTGGACATATAGATCAATTTAATACAATTGAGAGTCTGAAATAAATACTAACATTTATAGTCAGATAATTTTGACAAAGGGTTCAATGTAATTCAATGGGAGAAAGCAGTCTTTCAACAAATGGTGCTGGGACAAGATACTCACATGCAGAAGAATGAATCTGTACTCATATTTTACACCACACACAAAAGTTATGTAAAGTAGAACAGAGGCTGAAATGTAAGACCTAGATTATAAAACTCTTTGATTAAAATACGAAAGGAGTAAAGTTTGTCACCTTAGATTAGGCAATGATTCTTAGATATGAAACCAAAGATGATATAAGAGATTGATATGTTGGATTTCAACAAAACTAAAAACCTTTGTGCTTCAAAGAAGACCATTAAAAAATGAAAAGAAAACCCACAGAATGAGAGAAAATATTTGCAAATGATATATCTGATTAGGGTTGTATATCCAGAATATATAGGTAACTTTTACAATTCAATAATAAAAAGACATCCAAATTAAAAAATAGGCAAAATATTTTTATGGACATTTCTCCAAAGAAGATATACAAACATGCAAAAAGGATATGAAAATATATTCAATATCATTGGCCATTAGAGAAATGACAATAAATCAAAATGACAATGACATACTAATGAAAAGGATGGTTATAATACAAAAGACAGACAATAACAAGTATGGATAAGGATATGGAAAAAGTGGAACCCTCATTCATTGCTGCTCAGAATGTAATATGTTGTAACTACTTTTAGAAAAGAGTTTGGCAGTTCCTCAAAACGCTAAACATAATTACCATATGACTCAGCAATTTCACTTCTATCTGCCCAAGAAAAATGAAAACATATATCTATACACAAATTTGTACATTAATGTTTATAGCAGCATATTCTTAATAGCCAAAAAGTAGAAACAACCCAAATGTCCATCAACCATCAACTGCTAAATGCATAAGCAAAATGTGGTATATCTATACAATGGAATATTATTTAGCAATGACAAAGAATGAAATACTGATACATGCTAAACTCAGTTTCTTATACTAAGTGAAAGGAGAAAATAACGAAAATACATGTGTTATATGATCTCATTCATATTAATGGTCCAGAATAGGCAAACATATAGAGACAGAAAGTAGATGGGTAGTTGTCTAGGGCTGGAGGGAGTATGGAAAGTATCTGCTTACGGATGCAAAGTTTCTTTCTGAATGATGAAAATGTTGTAAAGTCATATTATAGTGATAGTCACACAACTGTAAAAATGTAATAAAATAATAAATTATATACTTTAAGCAGGTGAACTTTATTGTATATAAGCTATATCAATAAAGCTGTTAAAAAACAAGGTCAGCATGACAGAGCTAAGGAAAGAATAGAAGGAGAGGTAGGTAGGTGGGGCCAGATCTGTAGGGACACTATGCCATAGTAAGGATTTAAAATTTATTCAGAAATTTTGAAAGCCACTAGAGTATTTTAAGAGGAAGAATGATGTGATATGATTTATGTTTTTTTCTTTTTTAAGATTACGCTAGTAGTGGAGAATAGACAAAAGGGAGATAAACTGGAAGAAGAGAAAGCAATATGAAGTAGTTGGGGTGGGTTATGCCCAACTAAGATGGTAGCTGTGTGGGTGGTGAGAAGTGATGGGTTCAAGACATATCTTGATGAAATTGCTGTGGATTGAGTGCAGGCTGTGAGAAAGGGGAATCAGGATCTTGGGTCATATCAAAAGGGTGATAGGCCAACAACTGAAATGGGGAAGTCTAGAAGGGAAGTAGATTTGGTAGAGGTAGCAGCATGTAGAGGTTTTTTAAAACCACGTTAAGTTTAACAAACTCATCAGACATCCAGGTTGAGATGTCAAGTAGCTAACTGCATATAGACATCTGGAGTGAAGGAGTGAGACCAAGGCTGGGGACACAAATTTTGGAGTTACTCAGCCTAGAACTGAATCCAGGGGAGAGTGTGGATAGACAAGAAGAGTCAAGTCCTAAGCAGTGGATCACTCCAACATTTAGAGGTCAAGGACAGAAGAGGAACCAACGAAGAAACCAGAAAATAATGGTTGATGTAGTAAGAGGAAAATCAATAGAATTATGGCAGCCAAGTGAAAAAAATGTTTCAAGAAAAAAAGTCAAACCACATGGCTGAGAGGTCAAATAAGATAAGGATGGAGATTTGACTATAGGACTTGACAGAAGCAGAGAGAATGCTTTATAGTATTTAAATTAAACTTGAAATTAAAGCTGCTGCTACTTTTAGCTCCTGGTTTTATGGGTTATTATATAACAGCAGTTTTATGATAAAGCTATCCAATAATAAGCTATAATTTTTCATTTTTACTTACATTATGTGCATTACTTAGTCATACTAAACTTCTCTGGATTTTCCAAATTTCTCAAAAAGCCTGTGAAATAGGCTCAAAAAGGAAACAGTAATTATAAAAATGTATACGTTAATATTCGAGGATAATTGTTATTTTTTTGAAATACTAATCCTATTTTCAAATCTTTTTGTGTCGTGAATGAAAGATTCAAGTCCAGCTCAAATCCCTAGTTAAATCTTTCAAAAAGATATACTGGTCAGCTGGGTGCAGTGGCTCATGTCTGTAATCCCAGGCTGAGGTGGGTGGACCACTTGAGCCCAGGAGTTCAAGACCAGCCTTGCCAACATTGTGAAACTCCATTTCTACCAAAAATACCAAAATTGGCAGGGTGTGGTGGAGCATGCTGTAATCCCAGCTACTCGGGTGGCTAAGGCAAGAGAATTGCTTGAATCCAGGAGGCGGAGGCTGCAGTGAGTTTGCCCCACTGCACTCCAGCCTGGGGTGACAAAGGCTCTGCCTCAAAAAAA
>NW_016107318.1:11897008-11914698 GCF_001604975.1 Cebus imitator
AATAAAATCCCCTGATGTAGCATTTTCTAGGTATTTCAGAAATAATTAGCTGGTTCTGTATGTATCTAGGAAACAGAAACTCAAATGCCTTTGTAGTCTGGAAATAAATTTTTAAGATTGTTCATTTCATTTCCTACATTTTGGACTTAAGAAAACCAATCAGGTAATATATATTAGGTGTAATACTGAAATAAATCTTTTTATTCCTACTGCAATGTTTACTGCCTTTTACCAGTAAATGTGACTGTAGACAACTTGTAAAGTCAATTGATAGAATTTTTGATGTTGTTATACATTCTTTGTGTTAAACTATGAATTATGAATTCAGAGCTGATGCATTATTCTGATGACTGGAAAACAAAATTCTATAAAGAAATATTCACAAATAGCAATTCTTTAAGTAGGACAGGATAAGGTATGGGATGTCCCTGAACTCATTTGAGTAAATAATGTAGATTAAAACCACATTAATACCTATTTTACAACTACCTTGATTAACTATTCCCTTTTAATTAAAAAATTTCTAATTAAAATAAAATAAATCTCTCCAAATTTTTCTTTCTCTATCACTCAGCAGAATGTAATTTTCTTCACCTGCATACAATAAACAAAGTCCTAACCTGGAACTCTTGTGTGCTCTTTGGACAGCTGACCAGAGCATCTAATATAAAGAAACGTCTGAAATCATTTTTCTCAACTAACTGTTTTATGTATTCCACATAATATTAAGTATTAAAATGATGTCTTCTAAGATAGACTACAGCGTCTCTTTGTGAGTATGTTTTGGAACGTTTTTCCCTTAAATATGATGGATGTATATCATTTTTTCTCTGTCTGAGGCTGATTCTAATGTGAGCTTACAAGTTCTCTTTCAGGCACAAACTTTAGTTCGCATGTGTATTTGCAGGCACTGGCAGGAGGCAGCCATGGAGCTCCTGATATCCTGATGTGTTAGGTTGGTTGGGCTTCTGCCATTTTGATATGTTAGGGAGGTCCTCTTGTCTAGGGCAGACATGAAGTGAAAGGTGTATTTTTCCATTGCCTTTCTCTTCCAATGTGAATTTACTCTTGACTTGTGTGCTTGGCTATAGTGTGGCAGGCTGCAGCAAGTAATGTGGTAGACTCATGAGACTGTGATCTAATCCCAGAGCAGCTTCTAAATTGTGCGACCACAGGCAAGACATTTAATGTCTGTTAGTCTTAGTTTTCTAGTCTATAAAATGGAAACTGTGCAACCAATATCACAGCATTATCAATTAAATTAAATCAGTGAATACATAGAAGGGTTTTGAAAGGTTTGAAGCATTATGCTGATGTTTTTCCTTCTTATTTTTGCTTTGGCATCTATATTATCTACTTATTTAAATATACTCTGTCTTGTACATTTACAAAAGGGAAAAACAAAGCTGATGTTAGTTTCTTTTAAAAATATCCAGCAGCTTATAGGCAACTTATATACGCTTTTAAATAGTGATATTGTCAATATATTATTCAGCTGATAAATTGTTGAGCTATGGAATATCTAAAGCAGTGCTTCTCAACCTTGGCTACACAATAGAATCACCTTGGGGAGTTTTCAAAAGTCTCACTGCCCAGGACACATGCAGACTAATAAAATCAGTTTATTTGGGGATAAGAGCAAGACATTTGTGTTTTGTAAAGCAGATTCTGCAGCTGAACAGATTCTACAGCTGTGGATGGGAACAATTTATGTAAAGTATTACGATATTGTGAAGGGGAGGATAAGGTGGATGGGATCTTTAAGCTTATTCAGTTACAGTGGGAAACAAAGGAAAGATCTAATAGGATGAATATTCTGACTAAGAGTTTTCCATGTAGAATGGGAGTCAAACCTTCACTTTCTGGCTGTTTTATTCAGTTCACTACTTAATACAACTCTGACTCTTACCCTTTGTTATATTTGCCAGTAATCTAAATGGTTTATGAATTGAAATTTCCATTTCAAGTAAAATACCCTGATAATGAACTTTAGGTGACATGCACATGGTTTTTGCTGCAAATATTATTTGAAATCAGATTTACAGTCTACAGAAATTAATACATTGATTCTGGGTAACATTTTGTAGTTGAAACATAACCTCCATATATTTTGTTTAATTTAAACCTAGAGTTTAGTACAGACTTGATACTCATTATTTCTGAAAAATAAACATGAAAATAAGTGCATTAAACTAGAAGTTTAGGTTTCTAGAGTTCTTGACTATTTTGCCCTTTTTTATTGTGATGAGTGGTTTGAAAGTTTAAATGGTTTTATCACTGATATCAAAGCTTACTAAGTGCTTCTTTATGGCTAAACAAAGTTCAACACTCCACTTAGGTAACATATGACACTCATTCTAATTCATTCAATGTTGTCAGTTTTGGCATTTATTGTATATGTTCATTTCCACATGGAACTTATTTTAATGGAGTCAAAAATCCACTAGTTCTTTGAGTGACATTAAGGTATAGAGAGGTATGTTTTTGTTAACAAAAGTTCCCATTTGTTCAGTAGCTTTTGCTTTTCAAAGCAATTGGAAATATTCACTTGTATTCCCTTGAATACTCCATATGGCAGTTCTATAATTCTGAGTTCAGGCAGCTTTAATTAATATCATTTGACAGAGAGGGCACTGAGATCATGCGGTGAATTTTACAAAAAGATTGGGACATGGAACTTGGATTGGGGTCTGGAAAAACCTGACTTAAAATTCTAGCTTGGCCAATTATGCTTTTCATAAATTATTTTCTCTCTGCCTTGGTTTCTTCACTTGTAAAAAGAAAATAAGATTATTATGAGGATTAAATACAACAGTAAGTAAGCAGGACCAGTTATATAAATAGTTGGACCTGATGCAAAATGAAAACGTGGGCTCCTTGATCAATAATTATTAAAAATTACAAGATGGTGACAACAGGGCGTTAATCCAAATGTAGGGGCCTTTTAAGTGTAGGACCTTATGCAACTCTACAGGTCAAACGCCCCTGATGCCAGACCTGTGTGTGAGAAATATAGTGCAAACACATAGCAGGTGCTTAATATATGGTAACTGCCATCCTTTTCTTTACTATTTTCATTCTGATTTCCTTTCCCTGAATCAAAAAATGTGTATTCACTGCAATCAGGCTTTTAAAATCTGTAGTATTTCAATAAGTGACTATTGTTTAACTAAAATTTCCAAGCTTTACTTTAACAGAAATTGTTGTATTTTATTATGCTGAATAGACTTTCTTTGTGCCATGTTTATTTTGTCTCCTTGCTCTTAAAAATGTTGAATGATTTAGGTTTTTTCCATATTGTACCTGGCCAAATTTACCATTGTCATTAGATAATTTAAGCTGAACTTTGATTTTCTCTTTATGGCTCTTTTATAGCACCACTAGAAATGTCTTATTAAAACAGAATGCTTTGATTTATATGCCCCAAATCTACACTAGAAATTTTATGTTACCTCATTGGTCTTTGCACTTAAATCACTACTCTATAATTTTCATGTGAAACTCCATAAAGTCTTTAAATGTTTTACATGTTTTTCTCCATTTTTTTCCCTTGCTAAATTTGAAATAAAAGTCTTCCTTTAAAATACGCAACCACAAATTCTTATTAAAAAGGTCTGAATTTTCAAAAGAAATATAATTTAGGGAAGTAAAAAACACATGAAATAGTTTCATTATGAGAGTGAAATACATAACCCTTGTCAGCCTCTTTGAATGTTTTTTGGTTTATTTTTCTATCTGTAGATGTAGGAGGTTGGGAATGATAATCATTAAGTTTCTTCAAATATTTGAATTCTTAAACTATTCTATTTCTTCTGTTTTCTGTTTCTATACCCTCAGTGCCAAGCTTACTCTGTGTATGTGTATGTGTGTGTGTGTAGAACTGTATTATTTAACTTTCACAAATTCTTTTTGAATGTTGTTGGTGCGTAGCAATGTTCTCATTTTATCAGGAGAGACATAGACTCTTGGGAAGAGTTAACAACTTGGCCAAGGTCAAATGGCTGAAAAACATAAACATGAAACTAGAACTCCAAATTCTGAGACCTAGTTCTAGTATCTCTTTCTTGAACACTAAGCTAAATGAAGAAATGGAGCGGTTAGGGAAAAAAAAAAAAAAAAGAGATGAAAGAAATCAGGGTAGTAGTCAGTGGTGTGCTGGAAGATATTTGATAACTAGCTGGTTGGGGTTGGAGGAGTGCCCTGATTCGGAGTGTTTGCTGATTTTCCTGGTATAATTTTTCCCACAACTTCAGCCTATAACTATGTCACTGAAGGTGCACTTGGGAAGAGGAGCACACGACAATGAGCCAATATGAGCTGGCTAATTGTGGAAATAGCTTTAAGAAACTGACTCAAGATTTATAACTGGGGATGACATGTAGCATAGTTTGGGGACCAGAACTGGTTGTTTAAATGCTCTTTAGGTTTTCTTTCACTCCAAAGTCTTTTTTATTGATACATAATAATATTTGTATATATTTATGGGGTGAATGTGATATTTTGTCACATGCACAGAATGTGTAATGATCAAGTCAAGTGTTTAGGATATCCATCACCACAGGCATTTATCATTTCTCTGTGTTAAGAACATTCCAACTCCTCACTTCTAGCTATTTTGAAATGTACAATACATCCTAAACCATTTAAGCCTGAAAGCAAGGCAGAAAAAACGAGGACACCAAAAGATGTTATATTTAAGTCCTTTCCTTTACATATAGGTGGTTCTACAATTCTGAGTTATAGTGCAGGCAGGTTTAAGCATTCAATTGAATGCTTAAATTTTCTCTCTCAGTCTGAAAGGCACTTGATGTTATCAAGCTGTGAATCAAAACATTTGAGAGCTACTCTAAATACATTTTTCTGAAATAATCATAATGTTCTAAACTCAATACATGTGTAAAGTTTAAAACTCAATAATCCTCTTACTAGTCAAACTTTATATAATTTACATATTTGTTGGGAAACAGTATTAAAATAGCTTTTAAGTTTAGGGTGTTCAGAATAACTGAATGCTAACACTAAACCTACTTTTCAATGTAGGTGGAAGCAGACAGCATTAATTTCAGTGGATTTTCAAATGCACTGATTCTGGGAGGAAAAATCTATGTAGCTATTAATAAGAATAAATCAGAGAACTAGGTTATGATACTTATGGCAAGTCATATGTATGAACAATTTTTTAACCTCCTAAGGTGCCTTTGGTAAAGCATAATTTTAAAATTTTATTAACTTTTAAGAGTATCTGGAGAATTAAAAACTCCATATCATTATCTGATTAAAGGCACTTGTCTGATTTATTATACCTTAAATTGAACACTTGACCTAGATTAAAGCAGGAGAGGGAGAAAATTATCTGTGATTAATTTAAAAATTTTCTGTGATTCTGAGAATGATTAGTGCATAATCCAGGCTTCATGAAGGATGTTAAGAAAGAGAAGAGATGTTTAAAGCCCCTGGAATCCAAATAATAAATGGCTCTTAACAATATAAAGGGAAAACCTGGAGAATGAAGTTAATCTTGATATGTTTAGAAAGTCAGGTGGAGTGATATGTAAAATGTTGATAAGTAATAATAAAATGAAACTTTAATAGACCATATTAAAAGTTAGAAACATCAGTAGGAATGTTGCCTATCTATCTAAATAATGAACAGAAATTAATTTTAAGAGTATATTAAGATCTTAATGTTTTACTTTCTAAGATTAATATAGTTCAACAGATGCAATCCCATTCAGTTTTCCAGTCCTAAGGAACTAAAACAGATTCTACAGTGGAAAAGCAAATCCTAATTTTAGATAGGGTTGAAGAGTGCAATTCTTTTTGCTACATGGCGTTTACTGGTAACGTTTGAAGCATGTCAGAAAAATTTCCCTTCTAATTGCTCTTCATAATTATCTTCACAATAAAGCTTTATCTTTGCACTATTCAACAATCAGAAGATAGGAATTTTAAAAGATATCTTCCTACAGATGGGGGAAATAATACAGTTTATTTTCACACTGTAGATTTTACTAGAGGTCTTGGTAAATATACCTAATCCATTGAAACTCTTTATAACATTCGAAAGCTGTACTATAGAGCTAAATTGGAGTTAGGAGTGGGTAAAAGAGGGTGTAGGATAGTGCTGGAAAAACTATTCTGCCCCATCAATTTTTTCTTACGTAAAATGGGTATTTTACCAACCACAAATCCCATATATTGTAGTCCTTAACCACTGGAAAGAATGATAAAATCCTGACAAAGTGGACCCCACCTCATTCAACACGGTGATGGTGTTGTGTCCTAGACCATATTAACGAGGGAGGGCGAATCATGGATTCTTTGGACTTTTCTTTCCTGAAAATTCATCAATAATAAAGAAATGCTTCTCACCTGCTCTGGATATCCATCCATACTCCTTTGCCCTTTAGTTTGAATTAAGCACCGTCCAGGCTGAGGTCCCCGGGTGGCCTGTGAAGAGGGGATCTGAATAGGCAATGGTGACTGAAATTGCTGGATGGTCACTTTGTTTATATTTCCCTCATATGGCTGCTGCTCCCGGCTGCGATGCTGAAGGCTTTGGGACCCCATCAATGTCTGGATGTGGCTGCCTGCCTGTGGAGAAGATAATCTGTCAGGCCAAGATTCATGGTGTTGAAAGGATGTGATTAAAGTAGAAAGCACGTACAGAATACCTCTCTGGTAAAGTGGCATCATTTGGGCTCTTAGCCATGGCCAGAAAAGATAACGAAGAAACAGTAAGGGTCTGCCTACCATGGTTTTATGTTAACATTGGAGCAAGGTCACAGTAAATACATTCATAGACATCTGCTGGCTTGCCAGGGATAATTTTAACCCCACTTTAAGGGAACAAAATTCAGTTTTAAAAATCTCAAGAAGAAAACTTAGTCACAACTTAAAAATAAAGGGAAGCTATATCTGGTATTTCATTTTGAAATATACCGGAGAGACAGAGAGATGTTAATGTATGTAACACCATGGGGAAAATGATGGAAACAGTGTTCTGATTCTGAAGAAAGTTTGTCCAGGTGAGGATAACCAATATTTATTAATTATTACCATTATTCAAATACAGCCTTTGAAATCTCTAAGTTACATTAAAAATTAATCATGTGATAAATTCCTGTGGAGGCACTAGCTATGGGAACGTCTTCAAAATGAGCTCTGCCTGCAGAATATCATCTGGTCATAAGCTTTCAGATGGATTAATAAGTACCCCTTCTTTAAAGTGATAATGTTCATTTCTGAATTATTAAAGGTGGAGGAATGTATGCTTGCTGTGGTCTCTCATCTTTAAATGATATGATCATATCCCTACTTCTTTATTGACTCCTGTTTTCTTACCTTCATTCTAGCACCAGCTCCTCGCATCATTCTATCTGATGTCTTTTCTACCGACCAAGCAAGCAGTTTTATAGGTGAGCTGGTAAGCCAGAATATGCTTTTTTTTTTTTTTTTTTTTGAGACAGAGTCTTGCTCTGTCAGCAGGTTGGAATGCAGTGGTGTGATCTTGGCTCACTGCAACCTCTGTCTCCTGGGTTCAAGTGATTCCCCTGCCTCAGCCTCCCTAGTAGCTGGGACTACAGGCGCATGGCACCATACCTGGCTAATTTTTTGTATTTTAGTAGAGACAGGGTTCCACCATGATGATGAGGATGGTCTCAATCTCCTGACCTTGACCTCATGATCCGCCTGCCTCGGCCTCCCAAAGTGTTGGAATTACAGGTGTGAGCTACTGCACCTGATCCAGAGCATGCTTCTAAACTGAGAATGGTTTAACATGGAGGTCTAAGATGGAAAATGAATGCTGATCAAAAATAATTTTAAACATATATTTTAGTGCTGTGCTTACTATTCTATTGTGCTTCCATTACTATTGAAAGATCTGAGGATTTATTTCCTGAATTCATTTTCTTTCCTCTTGATATTTTAAGGATAGGTGACTTGAATTCAAAAATAAATTTCATCTTTGAATTCATTAGCTAGGAAAGCTTGTGAAATTTCCTGACTAATCAAGATTTTTGATTACTATGAAAAAGTTAGGTTGGAGGATTAAAAAGATAATTATTAGATAAGTATTCATGGAAGAGATTAAAATTAATTATTTTAAAGTTTTTAAATAAGAGCAACTTAAAAAACACACTACAATGATAATGAAAAATTATTTGAAGAGGAAAAATATATTGCTGGATTCCAAACAAAAGAAAATATTCAAAAGAAAATATTCAAAATTATTATTTGGCAATATGTACAGCAAAATAACCATTTGATTATAAGTTAGATGTCCAGTTGGCTGTCTTGGTATCATTTACAATTGTTTACATTTGAAAGCAGTAAAGATATCTCAGATATGAGAAACTGGAAGAAAAGATACAAAAAAAGGGCGTCAGCCTATACCAGCAGAATGTGAAATCAATTATCAATCCAACTCTGTCCAACACATATCCAGTGATTACAGAACTATAACCTCATAAATACAACTAAGATAACCTCATTTGTTTCTCTGTTGTATCTATTCCCTTCTCAGAAATCTTAATGAAAGAAATATTGCAGCTTTTTCAGCCTTTCTAGAAGATTGAACACCCTGCTGGTCAAGTTTTTCCTTATAGCAAATTCACTTCTTGCTTGCTGCCATGGAATATCTTTTTTTTTTTTTTTTTTTTCCAGAGGGTATAAGTAGCATTGTGTTCTTTTGTTTGGAGAAGAGGGCAGCCATGATAAGCTCAGTATCACATTTTGATCTGCTGTATTTTTTCTTTTTTGGCAACAGAGTCTTATTCTGTCTCCCAGGTTGGAGTGCAGTGGCGTGATCTTTGCGCACTGCATCCTCCATCTCCCAGGTCCAAGTGATTCTCCTGCCTCAGCCTCCCAAGTAGCTACGATTACAGTCCTGCATCACCATACCCAGCTAATTTTTTGTACTGAGAAATCAATTAATTTTAAAGTTTATATCTGCTTCCACTGGCAGAATATTCATGGGTCTTCAGTCAGTGCTTGAACCAGTCGAGTGACAAGTGGCAGTTTAATTGAAAGTGATCATATAGATAAGCAAAGCATTCTTCCAACCAGACAAACTTAGAAGGATTTAGAACATAGCTTGTTTCTATGAGTATAATCTACATGAGAAAATTAGTAACTGCTTATGGATTACTTTATTACAGTATTGCAGTACTAGTCTGTTCAAGGGAGAAATCCTAATGCAATATAGTGGAGAACTACAATAGCCTTTGTTATTTGAATTTATTTTTAATTTTTATTTTTTAGAGGCAGAGTCTTACTCTGTTGCCCAGGCTGGAGTACCGTGGTGTGATCACAACTCACTACAGCCTTGAACTCCTGTTGTAACAGCCTTCAGACTTACTTTTCTGGTTTATTTTTTCCTTCTGATAGGACAGGATGTGAGCTCAGGATTATGCTGATTTTGAACACTTTGACAGCAAACATCATATTCTACTTACAGTTTTTAATGACTGACAAAGTAACTGGCATTTAATAAATAATAGCTATTACCCAAACACGCAGTGGAAGTGTGCTAAAACACCATATACACATTACCTCTTTAAACTTCACAATAGTGTTAAGAGGTAATTTTTACTATCCAATTTTACTGAGGACAAAACTAAGGTTGGAAGAGGTTAAGTAAATTTCCCAAGTAATTTGTACAACTGGTAACCTGGGAGGAACATCGTTTGAACAAAGTCTATCAAAGGTTGTCCTTGTAAACCCTACATTATACTGCAACCCTTTCCCCACAAGTTGATACCCACCCCCATTGGTTGAACCATGAATTGAAAAGGAACCATGAGAAGGAAACAAAGAATCAGGTTGTTGAGAGAGGATATATTGAATATTGAATAATTTCTTTAGCAGCTCTTGAATTTGCCAAAGGGCAACTCCCTACTTAGTGAATTAGGTCTGTCATTTGTTTTAGATGATGGGAATGTGACTTCGAGCTTTATAGTTAAGTAAATAGAATGATGTTTTGTATTTAGTAATCTATTACTATGAAGTAATTAAGCTCATGCTCTTACATGGCTTGGCAAAACAAACAGTGGGCATGACAGGAACATGCTGTAAAGTCATTCTGTTTGCAGCAGACAGAAGCAGCAGTTTTTTGTCTTTCTTGGGCTATAGGCTATGATGAATGATGTTGGGGAATGACAGCTGCAGAAAGCAAAGAATTAACACAATTTTTTATAAAGTTAAACATAAATGACAAGATATCTAGAGGGACAATAATGGTTCTGAAGGCCTATAAAGAGGAAGTTGTTTTTGACTGGCACAAAGGTTTGAGAAAAGTAATAAAGATGTTCATGATGAAGTTCAAAGAACCTATGAAAATGTAGAAAATGTAAGACTAGACTTATTCATGCAGAGGGCTAACTATGAGAACACTGACTCATACCGAAGGGGAATTTGAACACGAAGATTTCTGTAAAGCCTGTGCTACCCATTTTGAATAGTAAAAAGAAACAGAGAAGATTTGACATTTGTTTGGAACTTTCAAGGGGAGGTTGTACAAAATAACACGTATTTGAGGAGAATAGTGATAGAATATGTTGTTTTGAAGTTGACCCCCTAAAAAACCATCAAAGTTTACAGGGAAAAACTCCAATATTCATAGGACACAATAAAATATTTATGCCAAAAACCACAGAAAAGAATTGTTGATTTGATAGTAAATGGGACTGTTCATGCAAAATTCATCCCACAGCCAATCAGGCTTATTCTGTTAAAGCTGGAAGTATTTGGGAGGTTTTGTATAACATAAAAGACATGGCTTTATCACTGTAAAACTGATTTGGTTTACACTGCTCTTTTAAAAAAGAGTGTTAGACTAAGAAGTATATTGTATTACCCAATTTGGTCATCTGTTTTATTATCCATTTGGCTCTTGAACCACCTGGGCTTGCTTCCAAAAATCAAACACCGCCTTAAAAGATTACAATTTACGCCACTGAGAATGTTCAAAAGAACACAATTCATTCTCTAAAATTATATCCAAAAGAGTTCTAAAAATGTTTGGAAGCAGAATCATCTCCAAAGGATAACTTACTGATTTCGAGGAATTAGCACTCATATAAGTAGGTCAGTTTCAGTAATTTTATATAACAACAATAACGACAAAAACCTAGTCCTATTACTTTCTATTCATATCATGTTTTCTGTGGCACCCCCACTTTTTTTTTTTTTAAAATGCAGGTTATCTGTTAAAAATTAGGCCAGTGGGATATCTGCTTACAGGTAGATATCTAAAAAACCTTGGACACTAAATATAAATAAATGTAAGAAGACTATGAATAATAAAGAGAAGGCAGACTAGCTTGGGACCTGGGGAAAAAAATCATAGCATGGTGGTAAATTCTCTGGGTTTATATTTGTGTCATATATCACAGACTTAGAGCTGAGGAAGCAGGCAATCTGAAAATGCCAATGGGTATTAACAATGCTCCAACTAAAGCCTACTCTCTCTAACCAATGGATAGGAAAGATGCAGTCTAACAAGACAAAATGCTTTTAGACAATAATTCCTCCTTTACAGCTGAACACCATAGAAAAAAACTGTAGCTCCACCCCTAATAATGTGAGCAAAAGCCAAGTGTTGAGCCTAGACTTCTACCCTCATGAGGATGTCACAAGGTGCAAAAACACTTCTGCTAGAATGGTGTTAGTGAAGGCAAGTAAGATGCAGAGCATTCATTCCCATCAGCTAGTAATAAGTCCCTCTTTAGCAGTGTTGTCAGTGGTGACCATACAAGGACTTCTACCTATACCCAGCAGTAATGAAGCACCCTTTACTTTATGAATAAGGTGGTATCACAGAAGGCCTTGTAGAGAGTCAAGACTTCACTATTATCCAGTGGTAATGATGTTACCCCCACCAAGGTATCAGTGGAGACCACGTGCAGAGATGAAACTTCCATCCTCTCTTAGCAATGATCAGGAGCCTTTGCCTCAAGTGTTACTGAAAGCCGAACTGAAAAATTGGACTTCTACCTTCATCTGGCCATAACAAGGTGGCACCCCACCCTTTCCCAACTTGAGTGGTGTCAGAGAAAGCAGCTAAAAGGAAGCTTTAAGTAATATACAGAGTTTTATAACATAATATAAAAGTGTCCAGGTTTTAATTAAAAAATCACTCATCATACCAAGAATCAGGAAGATCTCAAACCAAATAAAAACAAGACAATCCATAGATGCTCATACTGAGAGGACAATGATGTTAGAATTATCTTATGTTTAAGGCAGCCACTTGAAAATGCTTCAATGATCAATTACGCACACACACTTGAGACAAATGAAAAGCTAGAAACCATCAGCAAAGAAATATAAAGTCTCAGCAAAAGGCCTGGGCATGGTGGCTCACTCCTATAATCCCAGCACTTTGGGAAGGTGAGGCAGGTGGGTCAGTTGAGGTCACGAGTTCAAGACCACCCTGGGCAACATAGGGAAATCCTGTCTTTTCAAGAAATGAAAGAATTAGCTGGGTGTGGTGATACAAGCCTGAAGTCCCAGCTACTTGGGAGGTTGAAGTAGGAGAATCACCTGAGCTCAGGAGGTCCAGGCTGCAACGAGCTCTGATCACACCACTGCACTCTAGCCTGGCAGACAGAGTGAGACTGTGTCAATAAAAAATATATAAAAATTAAGAAAAGTCTCAGCAAAGAAACAGAAGATATAAAGAAGAAACAAATGGAAATTTTAGAGCTGAAAAACACAATGACAAATCAAAAACTCAAGTCAGTGAATAGGCTTAATAGCAGATTGTAAAAAACAGAGAAAAGAAACAGTGAACTGGAAGATAGAACAATATAGATTATCCAATCTGAATAACAGAGAGAAAACACATTGACAAAAATATGAGCAGAGTCTTAGGGACCGGTGGGACTATACAAAAGTTCTAATAATTATGTTATGAGGAGAGAAGAAAGAAGTTGGGGCTGAAAAATTACATTATAAAATAATGGCTTAAAAATTCTGAAATTTGGTAAGAAAAAAAAACTTGCAAATTCAAGAAGCAAGAATTCAAGAAGCAAGCAAGAAGCAGATTCAAGAAGCAACAGCTCCACATAGAACAAACCCAAGGAAATCTATGAATAGACTCTGAAATGGTTTGGCTGTGTCCGCACCCAAAATCTCATCTTGAATTGTAATCCGCATAATACCTATAATACCACATGTCAAGGGTGGGTCCAGGTGGAGGTAATTGGATCATGGGAGCAGTTTCCTCCATACTGTTCTTATGCTAGTGAGTGAGTCTCACAAGATCTGATGGTTTTATAAGCATCTGGTATTTCTCCTGCTTGCACACACTTCGTCCTGCCGCTCTTTGAAGAAGGTGCCTGCTTCTCCTTTGCCTTCTGCCATGATTGTAAGTTTCCTGAGGCCTCCTAGCAATGTGGAACTGAGTCAATTAAATCTCCTTCCTTTATAAATTACCCAGTGTTGCGTATTTCTTCATAGCAGTGTGAAAATGCACTAATACAGACACACTATAATTAAACTTTTAAAAACTAAAGAAAAGAAAAAGTCTTAGAAGCAGCCAGAGAAAAAAATGACATCTTACATATAGGAAGATGACTTTTCATGATAGTGGAAATCTCACTGAGAACCGTGGATGGCAGAAGTAGTGGTATTATATTTTTCAAGGGCTGAAAGAAAATAACTGTTAGCTTGAAATCCTATACCCGTGAAAATATTCTTTAGCCATGGAAGGAAAATCAAAAGACATTCTCAAGTGAAAGAAAACAAAGGTAATTTGCTGCTACAGACTTATCCTAGAATAATGTCTAAAGGAAGTTTCCTAAATAGAAAGAAAAAAAAAAAAAAAAAAAAAAGCCTTGTAACATTAGGAAAAAAGAAAGAACATGGTAAGAAAATATACAGGTAAATGCAAAAAGCTTTTTTTCCCTCTTGAATTTTTGAAATTATGTTTGATGATTGAAGTAAAAATTATGGCACCATCTGATGTAACTTTAAATGTATGTAGAGAAAATATTTAAGACAATTATCACAGAGGAGGATGAACATAATGGATTTCTATACTTCACTTGAACTGGTAAATGATGACACCACTAGATTCTTGTAAATTATGTATATATAATGTAATACCAGGAGCACCTACTAAAAAAGCTATAGAAAGAGATATACTAAAATACTATAAATATAAAATACTCAAAACTAGATATATAACACTAAAAACACTATAAATAAAAATGGAATTCTGAAAAATGTTCAGGTGGTCCACAGGAAGCAAGATAAAGAAGACAGAAAAGCAAAAAGGAAGCAAGCAAACAAACAAAAAACACAAACAGAAAACAAAAATTAAGTTGAGACTTAAATCTTAATGTATCAATTCTTACTTTAAATGTAAAAGGTCTAAATACACAAATTCAATGATAGATTTTGGCAGAGTGGATTAAAGAACATTACCTAACTATATGCAGATTATATGAAATCACTTAAAATATAGTGATATGAGCAGGTAGAAAGTAAAAGAATCTAAAAAGATAGAGCATGATAGAAAAGAGAAATAACTATATTAATAACAGATAAAGTAGACTTCAGTGCAAAAGAACATTAACATGAGACAGAGAGGGATTTTATATAATGAAAAAAGATTCAATTCACCAAGAAAACATAGCAATCCTAAATATGTACACATCAAACAATAGAGCTGCAAATTTTTGAAACAAAATTGATAGAACTGAAAGAGAAATAGAAGAATCTACATTTTAGTCGAATTTAACATCAATCTCTCAATAACTGATGGAAAAACTAGGCTGAAAATTATTTAAAAATGTAGAATTCAATGATATCATTAATTATATCCAATTATCACTTATAGAATACACATTCTCTTCAAGTTCACATAGAATATTTATGAAGATAGACCATATCCTAAAACAGATAACAAATCTCAACAAATTTAAAATAATTGAAATAATATAGAATGTGTTCTTTAACTATAATAGAGTCAAACTAAAAATGAGTAACAGAAAAAAACAAAAATATTCAAACAGTTGAAAAGTAAACACACACTTCTAATTAATCCACAGTTCAAAGAGGAAATCTCAAGGGAAATAAGTCAATATATTAAACTCTAAGTAGGTGAAAGTACAACATATCAAAATTCATAGAACAGCTAAAACAGTGCTAAGGAAAATTAATAGCCCTAAAATGTATGTATTAGAAAAGAAGATGTATCAATTTAATTATTAAGATCCCACTGCAAGAGCCTAGAAAAAAGAAAAGTAAAATAAATCCAAAGTAAACAAAAGGAAGGAACTAATAAACAGAAAAGTAGAAATCAATGAAATTGAAAATTAATAACAACTGACAAATTAATGAAACAAAGAGTTGTTTCTTTGAAAAGATCAATAAAATCAACACACTTCTAGCAAGACTGAAAAAAAAGAAGCAAGACACATATGAACCAAAATTAGGAATGAAGAGAGGATATCATGAACCCTTTAGACATAATAATAAAAAGGTAGTACCACAAACAACTCTACAAACATACATTTGCCAACTCTAATAAGAAGGGCCACTTCCTTGAAAAGCACAAGCTACCACAACTCACCCAATATAAAATATAGATAATTTGAATAGCCCTGCAACTATCAAGAAAGAAAATCTGTAATTTAAAACTCCCAGAAAAAAAAATATCCAAGCCCTAAACTCCCAGAGAAAAATATCCAAGCCCTAAAGGTTTCACCTGGCATTTCTATCATAGATTTAAATAAGAATTCTCCAGCATGGACAACATAGTAACACTTCAACTCTAAAATTTTTTATAAAAAATTTAGCCAGTGTGGTATTGGCCCAGTTTGACATCCACAAGCACAATAAATAAACTTTGTTGTCTCGTATCAAAATTAACTCAAAACGGATCACAGACTTAAATGGTAAATGTTAAGAGAATAAAACAAAGTCAATCTACACAGTTGGAAAGAACATTTGCAAATCATATATCCGATAAAGATAGTACCTAGAATATATAAAGAATTTTCAAACTCAATGATAAAAAGCTAAACAATCCATTTAGGACATGGGCAAAAGACACAAAGAGATATTTTACAAAAGCGGATATACAGATAGAGGCAAATAAGTACATAAAAAGATGTTCAATATTATTAGTCATTATGGAAATTAAAATCACATTTGCATAATTTACATCTTAATCTGAGTTAATTTTCACTAAATGTATAAATCACTACATACCTAACAGAATGACTAAGACAAAACACAGTGCCAACACCAAATGCAGGAGATGATGAGGAAAAACTAAATTACTCATATATTGCTGCTGGCAATGTAAAATGGTAGAGCCACTCTGGAAAAATGTTTGGTAGTTTCTTTACAAACTGAACGTGCAAGTACCATGTGATTCAGCAGTTACATTCCTGGGCATTCATCACAGAGACTTATGAAGACTTAGGTTCACAGGAAAAGGTTTCCACAGATGTTTATAGCAACTTTTTTCAAAATAGCCAAAGATGGAAAATAACCCAGATATCCTTCCACAGGTAAATGATAAACAAACTGATATATCCATACCATGGAATACTACTCAGCAATAAAAAGGAAAGAACTATTGACACATACAACAACCTGAAAGAATCTCCAGAGAAATATACTGTAAAAGCCAATCCCAAAAGGTTACATACATACAGATCCCATTTATATAGCATTCTTGAAATGGGAAAAATTAAGGAAATGAAGGTGGTTATAGAAATGCCAGGAGTTAATTAAAAAATAATTATACATGCAGTACAGATAACATAGTCTTTGGAGTCAAATGAACCTAAGTTTTATTCCTTGCTTTGTTACTTTTTAGTTATGCAATCTTATACAAGGTACCTAAGCTTTCTGCTTATCAGATGAAAATGTGGATATAATAATTAGTGCTGATTAGACTATTGTGAAGATTAAAGAAGATAGTGCAACACACTGAGTGTCTTGCTTGGGATATAGCACTCTAATGGCAATGAGAACAAAAAGTTCTTATCTGCAGAACAAACAGTGAAGGTCTAACTGGGCATAGCAATAAATAACTACTGGAAAAAACTGATTTTAAACCTGTGGTAATTAATCAATAACAACTTGCTTTAGAAACTTCATTTGAAAGTCACTGAATCAGCAACAGTCTCACTCAAGTAACCATGCTTCTCCCAGTTAAAGTTTTGCCAACTATCTCTTAAATATTCTAACTTCTCAGAATCCAACAATCACTGAACTCCTTGCTTCCTCAAATCCTGCTTAGCTCACAGAGGTTGTCCCTTGCAAGTTATTTGTAAGCAAGAATTAAATTATGCTTTTGTTTCAGATGTTGAGACATCTTTTATGGATGGGAACAGAATATACAATAACTAACCCAATACATTCTGCCATAAGTCAAGATGATACTACTTACTCTGCACTATTAACATGACCAATATTTTATTTTTATTTATTTTTTCCCCATTTATTTATTTTATTGTATTTTAGGTTTTGGGGTACATGTGAAGAACATGCAAAATTGTTGCATAGGAACACACCTGGCAGTGTGATTTGCTGCCTTCCTCCCCATCACCTACATCTGGCATTTCTCCCCCTGCTATCCCCCCAGCTCCCCACCCCCCACCGTCCCTCCCCTATTTCCCCCCAACTGACCCCAGTGTGTAGTGCTCTCCTCCCTTTGTCCATGT
>NW_016107318.1:11914814-11922680 GCF_001604975.1 Cebus imitator
CCACATTTTCCCTATCCAGTCTATTGTCGATGGGCATTTGGGTTGGTTCCAGGTCCTTGCTATTGTAAACAGTGCTGCAATGAACATTCATGTACACGTGTCCTTATAGTAGAACGATTTGTAATCCTTTGGATATATACCCAGTAATGGGATTGCTGGGTCAAATGGGATTTCTATTTCTATGTCCTTGAGGAATCGCCACACTGTCTTCCACAATGGTTGAACTTTAAGCTTCTGTGATTCATCTTTGTTTTTGCACCCCTTGGTATCTCCAACCCTGTCACTGTATATGTTTTTAATACAACCATCTAGGTGAAGAGAGGAGTCTGTATTCATGGATAACTAATTCAAAGAGATGATAACACATGACTTTGGCCTCATTAACAACCTATTGTTAGGAACAAAGCTAAATGAAAGTGAGCTTATCCATAATTCATATAGATTTTTATCCAAAATAATAAATATTATAATGGCTACCATTAATTAAGCACTTATATAACACTTATACTAAGCACTTATGATGTAAAATGCTGTGATAAGCATTTTACATCATAATTGTGGTTAATTTTCAAAGCCACTCTATAAGGTAAGCATCATTGTCCTTTCTTCTCAGATGAGAAAACTGAGAAGCAAAGTTTGTATGCTCAAGGGCCAATAAAGACAAAGTTAACTAAGACAAAAGTTGAGATTTTTTTTTTTGTATTACAGTTTACTACATAGTTTAGTGTATCACCTATGCAAGGTACCCTGTATTAGTGTAATTATCATTTTGCTGGACTTGTTAATATTCAGTGCAGTTATGTCATTTTCACAGGTGGTTTTGGTGACAGGACTCAGGTTATTTTGTGGAAAAGGGTTACAGCATCAACCAAGAAGGGCTGACAGAAATCACAGAGGATATATTCGGAAGTTTGATGTGCTAAGTTGAGAAACAAATTAACAAAATGAGCTAAATTCAATATGATGAAAACGTCTCTAGTGCTTTTAAAGTTTAAGTTGTTCTTAGTGTTCCTGATTCTTTTTGTTCTGAGATTTACAAAGGTCAGTAAAGAACTTGTAAGTGTTTCAAATTAAAGAACATGAAGGTTTGGAAAACAGATGCATTTCTAAATCTCTAAAAATTTTGATTTGCGTAGGACCAATAAAAACAAATTGAAGAGGACTCAGAAATTCTTTTAAAAAATGTGACTAGTGCTTGAGTTTCTCTTTTGAAAATGAAACAAAAGAAACAATAAAAAGTACTAGTTTTATCTATCTATCTATCTATCTATCTATCTATCTACCATCTCAAATATATTCCTGGTGTTGAGGTTAATATTGCAATGGCCTATGTTATAATGTTTTCCGATTTTTTTGTTGGGTGGAATGGGTGGTCTAAAATATATCAAGAGAATAATTAGTGGGTAGAGTAATCTCTATACTCAGACAACACTGGATTCCAATCCAGTATCCCTCAATTTCATACCCCTAATTCCTGGTCCCACAAAGTTACGAAGATGACATGAGAGTGTTTTGCATGTTAAGCATCTTAGTGCAGTGCCTACTGTACGTACTGTAGATATTCTTTTTCTGATTATGACAACCCATTAAGCTGAACTTTTTTGTCTTGCTTTACTTGTATTTAGGACAGCCTGATGCCAAAATCTATGTTCTCCCATTTCAGTGTCAGAAGACAAACTTGCACAAACATGGAAAAAAGCTCTGCAGCTTAAAATAAAGGGAACAGGAAGATGTTCCTTCTCCTATCCGGGGATTTTGGTGACATTTCATTGTGGTGGAACACTGTAGTACTTTTAGACGGCATTCAAAATATTTGCTGATCTCGAATTTTTTGGAGTCAGATACTGATAATATACTTCGGTGTCCCCATTGACAGATGAAAAGGTGAGGTGGTAGGACCTTTCACTTCAGTGTGTCTTAGCCTAGCAGCTGGCTGATACACAAAGGCAGTCATCTCTGGCATATTGAATCTCCATAAGTACATTCGCCTATAATTAAATGTCAACCAACAAAACATAGCTATGGATTTATAAATTTATTAACCAAAGTTAAAAAACAATGGAGCATCCTTAAATAGAATGATGAAACTGAGGGTGAGTCTACACTTTTCAACCTATAGTTTGTTTTGTGATGATGCTGACATATATTCCACAAAGGGAAGATGTTAAAAATAATGATAAAAGTTTGACAACAATTTATTTCACCCTTAAGATTTCTAAGAACCTACAGGTAGTAGAGTAAGTCAGATAAAGGCCAAGTGGCAAGAAATGAAATCTTATCTTTTTGACATCTCTATCTGGTAACTATCCTTATTTTTGCCAGTTGTCATGCTATGTAGGACTTCAAGTTACATATTCAACCAGGCACATTTTTATGGTATTGGATTAACTCTGCAGTTTTGCTTTTAGATTTCTCCCCAAGCAAAGAGAGTATAAATGCTATTGAGTTATCTCAATCTTCTGAAGAACAGCCATTTGTTTTAAGGAACATTTATGTCAAATATTGATGGAGTAAGTACTTTAATCTACCAGTCTTTCTATTGG
The DNA here is from genome assembly GCF_001604975.1 of Cebus imitator. Classification (NCBI taxonomy): domain Eukaryota; kingdom Metazoa; phylum Chordata; class Mammalia; order Primates; family Cebidae; genus Cebus; species Cebus imitator. The sequence continues at coordinate 11,917,358 of NW_016107318.1, forward strand.
CTTCATCTGTGGCAAGCTTGTTTTCTACTTCTGACTTAATAGATTTTTGACAGACATTTCTTGGGTTTACACTTTTATTAAAGAAATAATTTAGAGTGAGACTGGGTGAGAACAATTCTCGATTTTGTGACAGTGATGTCCTTTAATACTGCAGACAGCTGTATTGTGGCATTGATATTAGCAAATAAAGGTATGCTTTGTGAGTTAAAGAATAATGTTGTATTAAGAAAAATCCAATAAAAAAGTGACTGTAAATTAAACAATATTTTATTCAGCTGTCATTTTTGCTTTAAGTTAGAGATTTTATTCCATTCACATTTTCACAACCTCCTATCCCCATTATTTTTGAGAACAAATCTAATAACAATAGAAATAGAGTAAGTTTTAAAAACATCTATTAATTAAATAATACTAAAATCAATCAATTAGAAATATATTATCCTAGCTCTTCAGATTAACAAAATAAATATTTGAAATGGATCAATGAAATAACTGATTTCATTAATTTCTTCAAACCCTTTTTCCTGATTCAGCTGCTATTACTAGGTCACAGAGCTGCCTCTGAAAGGTCTGATTATCATTGAATTTTTGATTTCCTCCAGTTAATATACTTTGGTTTATTTAGCATTGGCTAACAATTTTTAACAAGCAAGTCTACATCTGTATGTACTGTCTTTATCTCATATTGATAATTTGCAGTTGTGGAGAGGGTGATTCTAATTGGATGTATTTAATCTTATTTTCCTAAGTATAGCAAAAGGCATGGCTCTATTGATTTTCTGGAAAAAAATAACATGATAATATATCCATTAAGATATGTTTTAAAAGAGTACATTTAATTCATCTGAATAAGATTACTGGCAAAGTGGCCGGGCGCGGTGGCTCAAGCCTGTAATCCCAGCACTTTGGGAGGCCGAGGCGGGTGGATCACGAGGTCAAGAGATCGAGACCATCCTGGTCAACATGGTGAAACCCCGTCTCTACTAAAGCTACAAAAAATTAGCTGGGCATGGTGGCGCATGCCTGTAATCCCAGCTACTCGGGAGGCTGAGGCAGGAGAATTGCCTGAACCCAGGAGGCGGAGGTTGCGGTGAGCTGAGATCGCGCCATTGCACTCCAGCCTGGGTAACAAGAGCGAAACTCCGTCTCAAAAAAAAAAAAAAAAAAAAGATTACTGGCAAAGTTACGTAAAAGAAGTGCAACTTGATTTGAGCCTGCAGATATTCATATAATTGTTCTTCGGATTTTTCTGCATAGTGTGATTTTTATCACCTCAAACAGTGCATTTTTATTCTGTTCCAGAGCAATAACTAATGTTATTGCCATAAAGACCATGCTAAAGCAAGTTTGGTAGGGATACAGGCATAGATTTGTTAGGTAGGGGAAGTAAAGGGGTATCTTAATGTACCACTAATATATCACTAAATATCAGCATCAGATATCTCGAAAGCCTCCTGTTGGTGTTTGGTGGGTGCCTAACAATGTTGACAACAACTGAGCACTAATCAAAAGTTATAGAAGGTATAATTTTCATCTACCTACCTCTCCTCCTAACCTGTCCTAACTTGGAGGGTGTTTGTGTGACAGTGGTTGACTGCCCCTCAGGCAACCAGGATGATTGTAACTACTACTTAAAAGTTCCCTTTCAACCAGAGGTGCAATTAAAGAGTAGGTACTTATTAGTCACATAAATAATTCAGTTCTAGATTATTTCTAGACACCAAAACTCCGAGGAAAGTAGGGTTGCATTACTGTAGATCTAGAGAGTCATTTTCAAAGTCCCACTTGAGATGAAGGCTCTTTTTATTTGGACACATTTGGTATCTTCCCACTGTTCCACTTTTTTATGTCTTGAAAAAAATGGCTTTTGGTCAAGAGAAAAACTGCATAATTTTTGTTTAAGAAATGTCTCTCCAGGGGCTACAGATTGTGCCAAACATTTTTTAAATTAAAAATTATATGATTTAATCAATCTGCCCTTTCACTGAACTCATTTCTTGTTTCTGGGCAGTGCTTACCGACAGTGAATGCATTTGGCTGCTGTCTCCTGAAACTACTTTTCCTCGGCAGCCTCAGCAGAATATGCTGTTACCACAGATACCAATGCAGTCTTTATATTGCTTGACACGAAGTTCTATGTGACACCATCAAAAGGAGGAAGGGAAAGAAGATGAGGGAGACAGAGAATCTCCACCTACTTAATGACTCAAAAGATCCCTTTTCCTAACATTTAGGAAATTTATTGGGAATTCAGAATGACTCTCTGTAAGGAACTCCAATTTGTTTTTGAGCTTTAGTGACTGCCCAGTCTACCAGAAACAACATTTGCTCTGATCAGTGAAAAATTTGCTACTGTCAGAGGAGAAAAATGAGGCTTGGGAAAGAAAATCACGAAAGAGAAGTCATGGTTGAGACTGGTATTACTCCCAGTGATGGAGAAGATTGTTCTCATTCGCTTATGGACCCATGAAGTAAAGGCATTACTCCTGGGGGTTCTTCACTGCTAATAACATGCATTTCTTTGGGAGAGAAAAAAATACAAAGCCTAAGTTAAAAAAAAAAAATTCTACTTGACATATTTGCTTCTGTACAAAAGGGGGAATTTAGTTAGAGCATTGACAATCACTCAGGTTTTAGAATCATATTTCAATTTCAATTTTACTCGAAACCAGAACAGATTCTTGACTTTGAGGTTAATGGCAAGAAGAAATATTTCTATTTCCCTGTCTCTTTTACGTACTGTTTACCTGGTTGATTTTCATATCTGCTTCTTTCAAATCTTGACTTGCTTACAGCCTCATGATCTACTCTACTTTCTGCCATCTATTTTTTTCCAACATTTAAATCCTCATCTCTCTCTCTTATCTATTTCAGACTTTCTTCTATTTCCATGTAAATAAGCTACATTCTTCCTAACCCTTTGACATAAGGGACCTCAACAGCACGATGCCTACTTTGAGTTAAATTACAAAAGCCAAAACTTATAGTTACTTTTATTCCATTTCTACATACATAGAGTACTGATAACATATTTCTTTTCAGTGGAAAACAATTTCAACATGTTTACTTTTCAGTGACTGTAATTTAATTATTATATTTTTTGGGGGGAATGGAGTTTCGCTCTTTTCGCCCAGGCTGGAGTGCAGTGGCGTGATCTTGGCTCCCTGCAACCTCTGCCTCCTGGGTTGAAGCAAATCTCATGCTTTATCCTTTCCAGTAGCTGGGACTATAGACACACACCATGTCCAGCTAATTTTTTTGACATTTTAAAAGTAGAGACCAGGTTTTGCCATGTTGGCCAGGCTAGTCTCAAACTCCTGGACTCCTCCTGCCTTGGCTGCCCAAAGTGCTGGGATAACAAGTGTGAACAACAGCAACTGGCTATCATTATCTATTTTATATATTTATAAAATAATAAAATGCTTTTATTTAAATTTCTAGATATATAGGTTAAGGTGATTTTTCTTGAGTTGTACTTTTAAATATCTTACTTATTTTAAATGACATTGGTTTATTGTGATCTTCTGAAACGTTTTTTATAACAGACTGACTTACATTACCAAGTAACATTCCAGTAGAAATTTGATCTAGTTATTTTAAAGCACAAATGATGATTTGGCCATATAGTTGACAGAAAAACAATTTATGGTTTTCAAAAGATATTTTAGATCTTAACCTTTCTAAATTTGCATAGAAAGAAACATTGAAATGTATTCTTGTAAGAACATGACAAATGCCAAAATTAAAATAAGAAATGAATATTCCTTCTGAGAAATTTAGTAAAAATCTTTACAAAAGTACTTTAGGTAAAGCAAAAATTACAATTTGGGGATGGGGTGGGGTAAAGGAAGGATAATAAGAACATGAAAATGCAGACACACACACACATACACACACTTTCTTCTAGTTTCTTCTTCTGACAAATTCCTAGGTATGTCTCAGAGATGATAACTCTGGTAATCCTAAAGTGCTTAGTAGCTGAACTGATATTGTAGATGTGAGAAAATCACAGTCAAGTTCAGCATAAGAGGTAAGTTTGTGAGACTGATCAAGCAAATTTTTAAAGACTTCCTCTTCCTTTATGTCCATCCTGATATTGACCCTTGTTATCCATCTTTATTACTCCAACTGCCAAGTCATTATGCACTTAACCTAGAACACTTGGGGGTGGGGAGGGGGGGAAGAGTCACTGATGCTAAAGGAGAATGCCTAGTCTTTTGTTACTAAAGAATTTTCAGATTTTAAAATGCTAGGATTTTACAGTTTCTTGGTTATCCATTCCAGGAGAGAGGTGTTTGGCTTCAGTTGTTTTAATATGTCACTGTAGCCTTTTGGCTGCAGTGTTTTTCTGCTCCATCACTCTAACATACTCTTGCAGATATTATCCTTTAATTTTACATCTCACGGATCTTTAACGTGTTTAAGACTCCTAATACTTTTAAAAGAGTATCATTTTAGAATTAGGGCAAAACAGCCTTGGCATCCCTATAGAGGATTTGACCAAATTAGAGTGTAATGTTTGAATTTAAAATAACATGTTTTTGCATTTATCTTTTATAATGTCACCTTCATATTATTTTCTGTTACATATAAGAGGGTAATATAAAATGATAAGTTACCCATGTGAACTTGGCAAGTAACCTAAACTCTGATATCAGTTTCTTCTTCTTCAACAAAATAATAGTGCTTACTTCATATGGTTGTTGTGAAAGCTAGACAAAGAAATACATTAAAGCAGTAAACCACCATGGCATGTGTATATCTATGTAACAAACCTCTACAATCTATACATGTACCCCAGAACTTAAAGTATAATAATAAAAAAAAGAAAAAAGAGAAATAAATTAAAGCATGTAACACAATGCCTTATGTAAAGATTTAATACATGGTACCACGTATTCTGCCTATAATGACTGTGGCATAATTCGATAGGCTGTAGGAGCAGCAGAAGTTACGTAACAGGACTCTAAAATACAAATTCTCCTTCTGAAATCACGACTGTTTTCAGCAATTGCAAAAGTTTTAAACAGCAATTCTTAAAATGTTCATATAATACTGCCTAGAACTTTGGGGTGAGGGATTTATATAGCTATAAAATATTATTCTAACAGTGAATTCTAAATTTTTAATACTAATAGACACCAAAATCTGAGATTTTGGGCTGGGCATGGTGGCTCATGCCTGTAATTGCAGCACTTTGGGAAGCTGAGGTGGGTGGATCACTTGAGGTCAGGAGTTTGAGACTAGCCTGGCCAACATGGCAAAATACCGTCTCTACTAAAAATATAAAAATTAGCCAGGAGTGGTGGTGGGTGCCTGTAAT
>NW_016107318.1:11922765-11989987 GCF_001604975.1 Cebus imitator
AAAAAAAAAAAAAAAAAAAAAAAAAAAAAAAAAAAAAAAAAAAAAAAAAAAGTGCATAGCAAGAGAGGAATAAAATCTACCACCTACTATTACTCCATTTTAGAAAAAGACAGCATTTAACACTCTTGGCATTTTTCCATCACTTTGCCACTCTCAGCCACACAGGACAGGGACAATGGATACAGGAGCAAAATTCTGAGAAATAAACACTTCTTGTCCAATTACTTTATTGCCTAAATTTTTGGCTCCACATCTTGGAAGGTACCCAATTTTGTTCTCTATAGTGCTTGAAGTACTGGCTGGCATGGCTATGAGTAGCCAAAATCTATGGTAGCCAGAACTGAGAGCCACAAGTTCAGTCAAAGCCTTTCCATAATTTCCCACCAAATCCCTACAGCATTCCTGTGGTTTCTGATCTTAGTTAGAGAGATAAGATTTTTAAAAAAATCTACAGAGGCTTGGAGAAATAAGCTCAAATTGGAGAGTGGCTAAGAATTCTTCACCACTTATTCGCCTTTGATTCCTCATTCAATTTATAGTTCACTTTCTATCTTTCCATTCCCATTATGTCTGGCTAACTACTCACTCCATGACAACTGCAAAAATATTAACTTTTAAAAATGTCATTGTAGAGTCAAATAGAAACCCAATAACTAATAATACAATTATCACATCTATTTCTGTAAATCATACAGTCCAAGCTAATACTCCCATGACCATTTTTCTTTTCTTAGGTTGATTCTCACTGAATATTAACTTGAAAATCTAAATTTGAATATTTGAAGTGGTCCTTATTCTCTCTACACTGAGAGGTGATAGGTGGGACATATCTATAGGTTCGGAAATCTCAGATTTTAGGCAAAATTGCCATAATATGGGATAATCAGAACCTGCTTATCATAATAGTAGGAAGAAGACACAGTACATTTAGTACATTATTTCTTATTTAACAAGAAGTATAAAAGTTTACAGTTTCCCAGCTACTCAGGAGGCTGAGGCAGAAGAATTGCCTGAACCCAGGAGGCGGAGGTTGCGGTGAGCCGAGATCGTGCCATTGCACTCCAGCCTGGGTAACAAGAGTGAAACTCCGTCTCAAAAACAAAAAACAAAAAAAACAAAAAAACAAAGTTTACAGTTTTCAGATAGATTCAACACTTATTTGAGCCTTTAATAAGGTTAACCAGTTCACAAATCACAGGGTTGCATGGGGTCCTTAAAGTGGGTAGGGAGGCAAGAAAACAATCATTACGACTTGCATGAATGGTATAATCAAATATAATATCATGGACTTTGAAAATAGATTTCATATAAAATGTATGTAGAAATGGATAATATAAATATGTATCACTTCCATTTAGAGTAATAAATAAATAAGGCTTTTCCTTTTAAGGTAAAAGGATAGTGACCTTTTGCAATTATGTAAGTGAGTATGATTCCTTCATTTGGTCTGTTAACTTGCCACTAGGCTTTGCTGGGTATTCCTTCAACATCCTACCATCACATTCATTCTCTCCTCTTTCCTCATAAAGAAGCAGATTTCCCCTTTTTCTGTCTGAGATTTCCAACTTCCTCATCACTAATGGCTTCTTCTGTAAGTCTTTAAATATGTTCAGGTGTCTGCCATCTTAAATATTCCTTTTATCTTCCTTATAGAATATCTCCTACTAGATTCCACTGTCATTCATTCTTTTCACTCAGAAGGAGACTTCTTCTTGAGTTTTATAGGTTTCCTTACTTACCCTTTAATGTAGATTTCTATGGATTCCACCCCATCATTTAAGCAAAGTGCTTTTGCTGAGATCACCAATGACCTCCTTGGAGCCTTCAGTTATACTTATCTGGCTTGACGTTTTTGTGCATCATTTGACAGTTAACCATTTCCTCCTTAAAACATTTTTTTCCCCACTATTTCCAAGGTGTCACTTTCCCTTATTTTTCCCTTACATGTTTCTTAGCAGACATTTTCAAAAGATAATATTATTTTTGCAGTTGTCATGGAGTGAGTAGTTGGGCTAGACATAAAGGGAATGGAAAGAAATTAAGAGTCCTGTCTACTCCAACTGATCAAAGTCAATTATATAACTCCATTTCTTTTGCTGAGATGGGAAGTCTTTAGCATTTCTGGATCAATGAGATGTAAGATGAGGCTTGTTGAAAGACTCAGGGAAGAAAGGTTTTGCACATAAGAGACAGCTACAGGAAAGTTTGCTTCTCTCTCACTGGATTTGAAAGAGGAAGCTCATATTAACAGTTGCCATTTGTAGTAATGTAATAATTATGAGAGGAACCAGTTTTAGGATAAAGCCAATATTGTGATGGCAGAGTGGAATGGAAAAATAAATCTATAAGTATTTAATAAGAGAGAACAAATTACTAAATTTGAAGCATAGCACAGATCTCAACTACTTCTCATGTTTACTGAATGAAATACTTTCTTGAAGTTCAACAATGTTTCCGTTGAATTTTCTACAGCTTGCAGTAAAATCACTGTATTGATACAATCTTTGATTATATCTTTTCTGCCTGTTCTTCCTGTGTATTGTACATCTCTTCAATGTTGGTGTTCCATGGGGTTCTGTATTATCCGTCTGCCTTACTCATGGCTCAATATTACATGTTCTGATGATTCTTAAATTTGTTATCTCCAACTAAGATTTCTCTACTGAACTTAGAATAAATATGTCCAAATATCCACTGAACATTTCCACTTGGATGCCTTAAAGCTACTTCAAATCAACATGTAAAAACTTAAACTATTCTCTCTTCTTGACTTCCACCTATTACTCTTTCTGTATTTCCCATCTTAGTGAATGGAACATCACCACTAACCTGATCAAATTAGAAGCATGGGTATCAACCTTGGAACTTTTATCTATCTCTAGGCCTTATGTCGAATCAGAAGATTGTTTTGGCTCTAACATTTATCATGATATTGGATCTATGCATTTGTTATGGTTTGGCTCTGTGTCCCCACCCAAATGTCGTGTTGAATTGTAATCCCCATGTGTTAAAGGAGGGACCTGGTGGGAGGTGTTTGAATCACGGCAGTGGACCTCCCTCTTGCTGTTCTTGTGACGGAGTTCTCATGAGAGCTGGTTGTTTAAAGGTAAGCAGCACTTCTCCTTCTCACTCTCTGTCCTCCTATCAGGTGAAGACATGCTTGCTTCCCCTTTGCCTTCCACCGTAACTGTAACTTTCCTGAGGCCTTCCTAGCTACGCCTCCTGCACATCCTGAGGAACTGTGAGTCAATTAAACCTCTTTACTTGATAAACTGCCCAGTCTCAGGTAGTTCTTTATAACAATGTGAGAATGGACTAATACAGCATTTCTTCCCGCCACCCATTGTTTCCATTTACTTTCACCTGAATTACTATAGAAACTTCTTAACTAGTTCCATTGCTTCAAGTCTATTCTTTCTACTCCATTCTCTGGAAAGCTGTCAGAGTGCTCTTTAAATAAAAATTTGGTCATATCCTTTCCCTGTTTAAAACACTTTATATTCCTGTTCTCATTTCCTGCAGGATAAAGCCCAGCATGACCTGGCTTCTGCTTATCCCTCTAGCCTTATTTGACATTATTCCTCTGTTCTTTTAGTTTCCTCACTAAACAGGTGTCCTTTCCAGGTGCTGTCATAGCCCTGTATCCCATTTTCTTAGCATTAACCACATCACATTATATGTATTTGCAGAGCTGAATACTATCCAATAGTCAAATTAATAACATGCATAAAATAAATGCCTGTAAATCTGTGGCATTACCAGTTATTCTGGATAAAATAAAATTTGATATTTAATATATTTTAAAAAGCACTGAAGTAGTCATCAAGGGAAAAATTACTTAGGTAACAAAGAATGTAAGTATGTAATACATATGTAGCTTACAAAGCACAATTATAAAATGAACACTCATGAGTATAAAAAGTAGAGTGTAAAGAACCACAATTCAACTTCAAAATGAGAATAGTTCCAATAATAATATTCACTTTCTCCCTGATTCTATCCCCTACCTTATCTTTAGAGATAACAATTCTAAATACTATATTTACCACTTACTTATAAAAATAGGTTTCTTATGTACTTATGCCTAAATAGTATATTTTGAGTTTTGCTTGTTTTGGGATTTGCAAATATATTACAGATGTATGCCATCTCCTGAAACTTTTTTCCATTCAAATTATATTTCTAAAGTTAATACACATTATTGTAATTATAGTTTACTAATTTTCATTGCTGTGAAATATTCCTTTGTGTGATTAACAGAATTTATTTACATACTCTCCTGGTGGTAAACATTTGGCTTTTATCAGTTTTCTGGCGTTGGAAACATTTCAAGTACCCTGAATGACACGTATGATAATTTTTCTAGTTTCATGCCTTAAGAGGAGAATTGATGGAATGCAGGGTATGTGCATGTTCAGCTTTGCAGGAAAGTGTATTATCAAAGTGATTGTGTATTATATTGCCATAAGAAGTCTAAAAGAGTTTTCATTGCTCGTATACCTACAAACAACTGGCTAATTTTTGTCAGTCTAGTAAATGCAAAATGGCATCTCTTTGGCAATTCCCTGATTGATAACAAGGTTCAGTTTTGTTTTAGTATTTACTTACCCACATGTTTCCCCTTGTATTTTACCAGTTTAAAAAACTGTGTTGTTTGTCTTCATTACTGATTTGTAAGAGTTTAAAAAAATATATTTTAGAATACAAATTCTCTTTTCTCTCATATATGTGGCAAGTATCTCATCCAAGGTTGTGGCTTTCTTTTTACTCCTGTTGTGGTGATCTATTATGCAATATTATAATTACCTACTCATCACTTAGCACTCCTTACTAGATAAAAAGGCTTTTGAGGTAAGAAACTGTATGCTTTTCATTTTTGTTTCCTCAGTATCTAGCAAGTGCTCCACACATGGCAATGTACATATAGTTGTTTACTAAATGTTTGCTGAATCAATTGTCATAACTTTAGAAATAGTGAATCAAATTTTCTTTTATGCAAATTGGTTACAACACACTGTTAAAGCCAAGAGAGTCGGAGTATACCACATATCATTCTATACTTGCACTTCAAGGGTGGGTGATAAGAGGTAGGAGTATCTGGCCTGGCACGATGGCTTACACCTGTAATCCTAGCACTTTGGGAGGCTGAGGCAGGTGGATCACAAGGTCAGGAGTTCAAGACCACCCTGGGAAAGATGGTGAAACCCTGTCTCTACTAAAAATAAAAAAATTAGTCAGGCCTGGTGGCAGGTGCCTGCAATCCCAGCTACTTGGGAGGCTGAGGGAAGGAACTGCTTGAACCCAGGAGGCAGAGCTTACAGTGAACTGAGATTGCACCAGTGCACTCCAGCTTGGGTGACAGAGTGAGACTTCATCTAAAAAAAAATCTGTAGAGAGGTGGCAGGATGTTGCTTATAAACATTCATTACCAACTTTGAACAGCTGGCAGCATTCATTTTCCATTCTTTTCAACATACTTAACAGTTAGCCAAACTCATGTAGTAGGATAATATTTACCTTAAAGTTATCACAAACTTAGAAACGACGGTAAGACACAAAATATCAATTACATATTACAGTAGATTGTGCAAGTTTCATGGTTTGTCTCATTAATTAAAAATTGGTTACCTTTTTAGTAATGGTGTCCGGAGGTACATCCCGCCTCCCAAGTGGATAAGGATTCCATTGGCCACTAGGAGATACATCTTCTTGTCCATTGTCTAAAATGTTGCTTTGCTGGGACGGGGTCTATTGCAAAAATGGTATGGCATTCTTTAGTGATGTAGTAGAAGTTTACCATAGTTTTCTGAAAAGAGTCCCTAATGATCATGGTAAAATTAATTTTGTTTCATTGCAGAAAAACATACATCCTGAACTGGAAATATCATATACTTTTTACTGGGTAAGAACTGTAAATTGAAAGCTTTTTGGAAGCAATGAAAACTGCAGTTAAAATAACCATCTTAGTGTTGTTTACTGAATTTTAAAGAAAAATTTAGATTTTTTACAGTACCTGAATAAAAATAATCAGAATAAAATTAACCAATTGTTAAAAGCCACAGCACTCAAAACTTGCTCAATTTTAGTATAATCTCACCATTTAGAATAGAAATTGAAACCATGTAATACATAGACTGTAACTTCTAATATTCCAAGTCATAATCTAAAATAAATTTTATGAGGTTATATTGATTCCAGGAGAATATGAGTTGCACTAAACCAAAATAGTGCTAACATTGGCATAATGCAAAATTTATGGTACTATGGCATTATCAACAAACAGCTTTGAAAGAAATATTAAAGCAATATAAAAATATGCTATTAAAAATATGCCATTAGAATCATAGTGTAAGTAAATCATGACTGTTTTGATTACCAATTTCATTTATTTACATAAATCACTTATATGCTAAAGTTCAAACACTTCATAAATATTTTATTTTTGCTTTCTTATTATTTTTAACAAATACTAATACCTGGATGTCTTTATTATTCTAGTATTAGATATTTTGGGTGATTTCATATTCTAACCTGAGTAGTCGCAAGTAATCACATACCATCATAAAGCCTCCAGTGGAGGGATGTATATGGTATATTGACATATATTTTCACAAAGGCTCCTTCCTTTCCTAGTGTGTAGGATATACAAGTACTGCTTGGTTTCCAGGGGGAGTTCTTCTATGGTTGAGCTATTATACTCCAGTGTTTCCTATGCCATTTTCTGCACATGCTCTAAAGGATCTCTACTGATAAAGCCCAGCTAGAGAGTGTGCAGGTGTACTTTGTGTAAGGAATTGACCTCCTACCTTAGAAAAGGAGAGAACTGGGCTATTCTCAACATATGTTAAAAATGGGCTATTTGCTAAGTTTCATCTTGTTATATTAAGTGGTCTTAGTTTGCTCTCCTCTAGAAAACAATTATAGAACCACCTTATCTCCATTCTGACTACAAGCATTTTTTTTTTAAAGCATTGCTTGGAAAAATTCCAAAATAGGATTTATGATGACACTAGATGAGGTCTTCCTAGAATCGAATGGATATAATGAAAATTAACTCAATTTTCTTCTTGTTCTTTGGCTATGTGATTTTTTTTCATATCAAAAAGTATGAAAAAAAAGAGAAAAAAGGTACTGACTTTAAGTTTCTGAGTTAGGAATGAATTGATGTGTGTTTATTTGAAAAATTCAATCTAGACAACATGTTTAAAGTATGTGTTACGTCAAATTAAGCAGGTAACTATTCAATGACTGTCTGTTTTCCAGCATTGCTTTTCTAGTCTTTACCTTGTTCAGATTAATATGTTTGCACATGCCTATACACAATTTTTTCTAGATATTAAAATATAGTAAATAAAAATTAAGAGTTAAAACATAACTGCAGGTTAATTATTACTGGCCAGTGTTTTCTTTTTGAATTTTTTGTATCTGTCTTTTCTGACTTAGTTTCTTTGCTAGTGAAGTAGGATAATTAATATGTTCATTTGGCTACATCTGTGCAATGCAGATTTTTAAGAAGTGGCCAGAATTGAACATAAGTTTCTCTTCCTATCCTCCGCATATCTATCTGTATTTCCTCCACTATACTTGCTTTGGCTGTTCAGACATGGTCCTAGTCACTATTCTTTTTGGTATTGAAAAAATGCAAAATCCTTTTGGTCAAAATCCTAATATAATGGTGTAGGTACTTCATTAGCTTATAAATTAATCTCTTTCTTTTTAAAATTAAAATTAACAATCACACCAAGTCTCTATCACAGGGGCCAAAAAGAACATAAACATGCAGACACATTAAAAAGATACTTTCACTAGGTAGCAAAATTGAAGGAACTTCTTGAAAGCAATTTCCTTTTAAGAAGTCTCTAGCCTTTTTGTTTTTCTTACATGAGACAACTTATGGATGAATTAAGTTTGTGGAAATAGAAAGACCATAAAAACAATTTATTGACATTTGTTGTTGTTGATGGCGGTATGGACCAAAAACAGAATTATGCAGTATGTGTACATTATTTCCCAAAGAAGTATAGCTATTGTGTATAAACTGAGTAGCTTAGCAGTTAAAATTCTATTAAGGGCTAAAAGGAGCTACAGAAAAATGTTACAAAACTGAAGCTATCAGTGCTGAAATTTACTCTTCCAGATAAAATAACTGAACTGATGTTTAGCTATTAATTCAATTATTTTTGTATCACATCCTTGATATTTTCTTTGGATACTTTAAGGAGTAAGAATGAGTTTTATTTTCCTCATCATATATAACTAATTAAAGACAATAACATGGAAAATCATCATGATACACTATTTCCTTAGCTTCTAAATTCTGCCGGTTTCAAAATAATACAGAAAATGTCTGGTGTGATTTAGTGAAAAATCAGAAATTATATTTGATAAGACATGCAATAATGCTGAGTAGACCGTCTTGTGGAACAGATGTTATGCCCAAAGATGAGTGTGGGCAGTTTTGGATTTACCATTTGTAATTTTGACTGCTGTGAATGATCGCAAGTGTCTACTTGATCAAGTAATTTCTAATTTTGCTGAGACATAAATGTGCATGAATATGTATGCCTCTTTCTCTATATCTGTATATGTCTGCATATTTGTATGAGTATGTGCATGCATGTGTGTTCATATGTATATATATGTGTATAAACGTGTGTGCACAGTAGTCACATAAGTGAATTAAATAAGGTTAGGGGGTATAGCAGCTTTGCTAACTGATGAGTGTACAGTATGCTTGTGAAATTACACTTGTTATTACAATTATATGAGAGTGGTATTAGGATTTGGCAATTTGCAAAGATCTGAGGACATATCCCTTAAGAATATAAGGATTTCTTTTGCTAAGTAATTGGCACTTGGTTCATAAAGGACATTACCACAGATTTAAAAAATCTGCAGTAAAAATTGTTAAAGACAATCTTCCCCAAAGTATTTCCCATGAAATTATTGCTATACTATTCATTTTCATCGTATCTTTTGGAAAAAATAGGTATTACAAAGGTAAAAATATGCCAAGCTTAGATCCAAATGATTATGATTTTATAGGCTTCAATCTGAAGGTGATAATATAATGCCCAAGTGATTTTTAAACCAGAATTCCATTATAATGAAATTCCACGAGTATCAACTTATTATTTTGGTAAATTTAGTCACTGTCTATGAGAATTTATTTGGATTTATAAGCTGAAAGCTTTTTTCATAATTAGAAAGGTAAATGAATCTTTCTTGAGGGATAGGTAGCCAATAACAAATGCAGCAGAATCAATAGAAATTATGAGTTGCCCCGAGGTGCAGCATAAATCTTACTTTGCTTTCAGCAAAAAAAAGTGGCAATAAATAAGTAACCCTTGGCACTAGGATGAATAAATGCATAACAAATGTTGGTACTATCTGATACTGAGTCATCTGCATATATGCAGAAAGAAAGGACATTAGACATTTAAAAATAGTTTAGGTGCAAATATTGCTATCTAAATTTCTCTAACTCAAAACCTGGTAGGATGAATATCAACTAATTTTAATCAACTTTAACAAAACAGATAGTGAGACCAATTTCTTCTAGGTAAAATTCTAAGACAAGGTAATTTAATACATTTATTTCTACTATTTTAGCCTTCCTTCACCTGAAATTATAATTAATTTATATTAATGCCTAATTGAATAAGCTAATAAGTAGTGGATGCTATGGCATACTGTTATGGTGGTAGGAATTAAAAAAAGAACAAGAGAAAGTTATCAATTTCTCCATTATAGAAGAGACCACACTATTCATATTGGCAGCCGGCCACTTGCAGACATGGAGTTAGGAAAGGGCAATGATTTCCTCCCCAGCCCTGCTTGTGTCTAGGGCTGCAGTAGCCTGGATGATTAATGAGTTATTTTCTTGGGTCCATAATCTTTAGCCTTTCACTGTTACCAAACATAATTCTTGGTGATACTGAGTGCTCAGGAAATACAAGTGGATCTGAAAAAGAACAAGGTAATTACTAGCATTCATTAAGCTCAGCTAAGAAACCTATAGCATACAGTACATGATTGGGGTCATGATATGTTTTGGATTAGTTAATACATTTTATCTGTGCATTCATTTTTCCATCCTATAGTACCTACTTCTCTAGATTATTTTGAAGACAATGTGAGGTAATAATGCATATGAAAGAGGTTTTCAACCTGAGTCATGTTCTGTGAAAATGTTAGGTTTTACAAACATTTGAGAAGGCATAATCAGAGAGTAGAAAGAGTATGTGTGTGGTTATTAGGCAGAAGCAGATTTAAATTCTACCTACTACTATGCTGAGTGCAGGAGTTACAACAGTGAAACAGTGAAAATACAGGTGAATTCTTTTGTGTGACACATGAGCCTCAGTTTCTTTATCGATACAATGGACATAAATATGTCCTTTGAGGGTTTTATGAGTTGCAAGACAAAATATATTTAAAGTACCTCATAGCACCAGGTACATAGTAGATTCTCAATAAATCCTTGTCTTTAGTTTTCTCCCAGTGGAAATATCTATCCATTCTACCATTAATTTTGATAATAAAAATGGTAGTTTGAATTGACATTTTACAATTTGTATTTCTCTATGATAACATAAAATTTCAAGACAATAGCTAAGCTTAATAAAACACATCCAAAGAAGCACATGGAACCATTAATAACATCATAAAAAGTTGCCTTAAATGCTTTTTGGAAAGGCAGTAAATGAATGATAAATGAATAAATGGATGACTGAACAAATAAATAAATAGAAAATACTAATAATTCTATAATAAAAGATTTATATGTTCTAAATGTTCCGGGAAATTCATAAATAAGTAAATTAATAAATTTTCTGGGAAATTAGCATAAGCCCCTAAATAAACGAATATATTAAGGAAATTAAATTTATTAAACTAATTTAGTTATATTTGTTGACATTTTCTTACTATCTTAAAGAGTTCTACAAAATTATAGTAGGAGATGTAATTTACTCTTTATAGTATAGGAAGCCTATATTTAGCTTTTAATCCATGAAAAATGTACCATACTTGATCTGACATGTAATAAATATGAAAAAATTAAAAATATGTAAAATATATTGCAAAACCTTGGATAGTGTTCCCTTTTTGTTCACATAAATATTCACTACGTAAATAGTTTTTCATGTGCAGAGTTCTTCAAGCTTCATTCACAAGTAATGATATCCTTTAATTAGTTTATTACAAATTTGTTTAAAGGCAGCCTTGGTCCAGGGCAGGAAATAAGAAGATGTTTCTTCTTTCTCCTAGTTGCAAGAGGCAAGCCTTGGCAAACAGTGAGGATGGAGATAGGATCTGGATTTCAGCCCCTACATGTTTCCTTCTGAGAGCAGCACCTGCACAAATGGATACTACAACTCCATTTCCAGTGCTTAACTTTTAACAGGTGAAAACATTAATTTAGATTCCGTAGGAAACTTCATTCATTCTTTCTAGGACACCCCAGAATCATTTGCCACAGCATCTAACTAGAGATAGCAAGTATTATCATTCAGGAATTTTATGAATAAAAGAGACAGCTCCAGAATTTCCACAGGAGAAGAAACAGTTTTGTCAATTTTATTTACTGAAAATTGTGTTCATAAATTGGTCTTACCCTGTATTTTAGTGCAACTCTCATAGCTAATGAGTATACAGGGGCTGCAAAGTAGTCTTAAGGACCTGAGATAGTGATTTTTATTATCTTAAGTAGAAAGACAAACATGTTATAATAGATGTTCATGCATTTCTAAATCAAAGTTAAATAATCTTTGCCTATCTCCTCTCCTGGGGAGAAGGGTTCAGGGAAACTGAACCTCAGTTATGGGACTTGTTAGCAATGGTCAGTGGAGTCCAGGAGGAGTAATTGGAGAGACTGCATTTTAAAGAGAAGCTGACTAGAGTGTTGCAGAAAAGCTTAACAGATATTCAAATGAAAGCTCTGTACAAGAGGCATATCTAGGCACAAAAGTGAAGGGACAGAGGCTTAGACTGGAATTTGTAGGAGGAAGCAGAGCCCAGAGCTATTATTGCAGCTGATTAACTATCCAGTGCCTGATAATGTTCCTGCATTGGTGATGGGGCAGGAACGCTGTCCCAGATGCCTAAATGCTTAAAGTTTATGGGCCTTACACTGGTAAGTTTTGGATCATAAATCTTTTAGGGTAATGCAGTACTTGCCCTGCCTGTGTATCTTTTTCCTCCCTTGCCTTCTCTATTTTTCTTCTTTTTTTTGGTGCAGATAATAAAATATTGATGACAATTTATTTTGAGGTAGAGTCTTTCAATATTTGAATTATTCTTGACTTGCAATTAATGTACCTTCCAAAGAGAATGCATTTTGGTCATCTCTGTGCTCAACTGAGGTTGGATGAATGTCCTCAACTATAACTCTGCATTATTTCTTCTTAGAGCTCACAGTAGGTCCATTCTCTAGGGTACCCCAAATGACATCAGAAAATTAATATACTAATAGAGTGATACCTAATTTACATCTGGAGAATAATTTAGATGTTAGGAAACACTGTTTCAAGTGTATTGCCATTTTTTAGATACTGTATATATCTATATTATAATATAGATTGATAAGTAAATATGGCCACAAATTAAGCAAAATTGGAGCATCTTCGTGTGATATAATTTCAGGAGGGTTCAAGCAATAGTTTCCTTTATGCTAAGATCTCTTTAATCTGTTCACTGAATTTTGAAATTCCAATTTTTTAGTTTAAAGGTGTAATATGGTGGGTTGTATTCCTACCCAAATATTACCTTGAATTGTAATAATCATGTGTCAATAATGCACATGTGTAACAATCCACATTATCTCCACCTGGTGGGTCCAAGTGGAGATAACTGAATCATGGGGGCAGGTTCCCCCATACTGTTCTCTTAATAGTGAATAAGTCTCATGAGATGGTTTTATAAACTATAAATGGGAGTTTCCCTCCACAAGCTCTCTTGCTTGCTGCCATGTAAGATGTGACTTTGCTCCTCCTCTGCCTTCCACCATGATTGTGAGGCATCCTCAGCCATGTGGAACTGTGAGTCAATGAAACCTCTTTCCCTTATAAATTACTGAGTCTCGGATATATCTTTATTAGCAGTATGAAAGCAGATTAATACAAGGTTTAATTTCTATTTAATTGGCAAACCCTATAAGAAAGGTGCCTATTTAAAGTTGTGATATCTCATCTATTCCTTAATTCAGTTAAGTTCAAGGTCTTTTTGAAAACTGGTTTCATTAGGGAAGAGGATGAGAGCCTTGGGCATCTGAGAAGACACGAAGAACAGGTTCCATTATAGTAGAAACTCAAGTAAAAATAGTCACGCTGTTGGTGTGTTGGAGTCAATTTGTACTGGCTCATGGGAGTCAACTGCACTTGAGTCTTCCCAATTCTAAGTTCAGTGACATTAAGTTGATACCTTGAAATTAGTCATAGGGAGAGTATTTATATTGCTGCCATTGGCAGATGCCACAAATCAAGGCCTTGTCTTTCTCCTTGGAGAGAAAGTTACCAGCCCTCCACTGGGCCTGCAGCTTAGACCGAGTACAGCAAAAACAACATTCAGAAGTTTTCAGTTAGCGCTTTTTTAAAAAAAGTTATGGTGAGTGATGAAAAAGCTGTGGATATAAAGGTCTTCTTGATTTTGTTATTCTACTCACAGTATGAACCAAACTATCTACAGTTTGGGAATGTTATTCAAAAACTAGGTTAACAATAAAACAGGAATTTGAGGTCTTATGACCCTCATTTTGATGGGGTTAGTTGTATGTTCATTCATTTTGTTAAGAGAGAAGAAGTGTTTAGAAGTTACTGTCATTCTGTTATCCCTACTTTGCATTGCTTTTTTCATAAAAACTTACCAGGCCAATGACTATATAAATATATAGGTACAATGACATATTGTGAAAATGACTCACTGGTTTCAACTAAAATGTAACTAAGGCAGAAGGCATTAATCAATTTAAATGTATTCTCAGTTTTGCCTGAAATAAACAAACAGAAATGTTCCTTTAACAATGGAATTGTTTCCTCTTTCAGAATATTCATTTTTAACGTGCCTACATTTTCATCGAATACCATGCAAACTTGCTACTTTTCCATTAACCTAGTTTCCTAAGTCACAAACCTTTTTCTCATATTTTACTTCTGTTATATTTCCTCGCAAAAAAAAGGGCTCAAGAAGAATTTATAAGTACCAGTTACTTAATTCTCTTCCTAATTTAGGATTCTATGTCTTTTCCAAAAGATTTTATTGAAACCCAGTAATAATTTTGTCCTCTCTTCTCAGAATGCATCACCAGGAGATGACAGAGCTATCTCCAAAAAGGTAAAAAACATATATAAACACAAAATAAAGAAAAGCAAAGGAGGAAAAAAGGAAATGAATGACAAAAAAAATGAAGCTTGAAGCAACACAAAAAGCCATGTACCTGCTCAATCCAAAAAGCAAAGCTCAATGCAAAAAGCAGGAACCTGATAATCAGTCCAGCTACAAATATTCATTTAGTGGTTAAGAATTCAGGCTCTACATTATTTGCCCTTGTGCTTTTTGGACTCATAGGAACCTACAGGAAGCAGGGTTGTATGTACAGCCTAAACACATTAAGTGAACAAACAACATTAATTTGCTTTGGTATGCTGACACATGTAGGGCAGTCCATACTTACTTTATGAAGAGGTAGTTCTTGATGATCAAATTTAGACTTAGTCTGCAAGTTTAAAGTCATGCTTCTGCCTGCATGCATTGCTGAAATACCTCCATAGGGCAGCATGCCAAGGTTAACTGTATTGTGTTTGTAAGCAGCATTCTGAGTAGAGGAAATAATCATGTGACAGGGTGTGAACACATGCTCAACAAACTGATAAATTACATGAACATGTTTAAATTTATAACACTTAACTTTAAGCAGGCAAACAGTAACTTTTTTTTAAAAAACATGCACTTGATCAGACAGAAGCATACAGTAAACGGTGTTAGTTATGCACATAATGAGTACCATCCAAAACTACAGAAAAGACAAAAAGCAAAGAAGATACATTCTGTTTTACATCTGCTGCTAACTCAACGTCATAAATTCTATTTCATACACATCATGATAATGGTGGCTTTGGACAAGTATTATTCATCTGTGGTAGTCTATTCATTTAAAAATTTCAAAAGTGAAATCTTAAATTTTACCAGCTGCAGATCTCTGGTCTCTTTCACATTGTGAGATCATCACATATGGAAGACAAATATTAGTTTCTAACTCTGCCTTAAGGTAAGGCATTGCAATGTTAAAGCCAAAATCAGTCTCCTTTATTGCTCAGTCTGTAGGCTTAATTACAGCCACTCAGAAAAACAGCTGGTCAAAATGGCATTTGAGCTGACCATAGGCTAGACTGAATTTACTTGTTAAATCAGTTAAACCAATAAAATACATTTTATGTGGATCCAAATATTCTATTTTTTGTTTCTTAAAAATTATATTTTAGACTAAAGAAATTTCATAGCAATATTAAAGCAATTATAATTTATTGATTTATTAATGCTATTTATCTTATATGTCCAAATACCTATAGAACACTTTGGTGGTATTTGCATTTAAGTGACTGATAAATTTTTTCCTATAAAACTTTGTTTAAAAATTAAATGTAAAATTTTAGATACTCTGTCATCAAATTGTTTCCACCAGTACAATCTCCTCTTTGAATCTACAATGGAAACGTAATCATTGACAACATTTGGCCCCTTTAAGTAATTCTCTCACTTGGAAAAAAAAATCACAGAAGTTAACTTAGTACACTTTTGTTAAACCAAATACTACTGAACATTAAGAGCAGGCAGCTATTCTATTCTGAGGGAATTACTGTCAAAGTAATGATTTTTAGCATCAAAGATTATTATACTTCTGATGGTGTACTTGTCTTCCAATCATATTTGTTATGGATTCATCGTTATTTCATACAGAGATTTTCCATTGTCACCATGCCAAAACTGAAAAAGACACTGAACATCTCAATCTAGCACTTGGAAAATTCCTTGAAGTTTAAAATTCCTCCAGTCTGGTGTTCTCTAAGCTCCTATAGAACAGAAGCAGTCTCAGACATATGGGTTCATGTTTCACCTGTCACAGTGTGGCTCTGCAGTGAAAGCATAGGCCTTACAGTTAAACTAAAAGACGAAACAAGCATCTTTTATCTAGGGTAGTTATTGGAGCTGCTTCTTTAAGGTCAGCACTTAGATCTCTCGTCAACATTATGTTGAACTGTTAAGCTTATCCAATGTCCAAGTCTCTAGGCAATTGGCTTTTATGTGGAATGGACAGAGATCTTGTAATTTCCAGTGTAACTATTTGATTTTCAGGGTTCAAATGACTCAATTAAATTTCACTGGAAAGAAGCACATATTTCCATGGTGCAGTCTGCCTTTGGACAGAATGTTAAGTAGCACAGCTATGTCAAAACTAGTTTTACATAATGTCTGTGCTTCAGTGCTCTGAATTCGTCTTGTTGAGTAGCTGGGAAGTTTTATGAAAGATATAGCCTGAATAGCTCAGTTAACTCAGCTGAAAGACGGAAAGAAATGTGACTTGGAGAAAACAAAAGAAAGAGCTTCTAGGATCTGATAGCTCAAACCAATACTCTAAGGTAATTTAATTTGCTGGAATTAAGTGAGAAGCTATTGAATGTACATTGAAATTGCTTTGAAAAATAAAAGACACCTAGGGAACTGTATACAAACAGAGGTTATATGAAGACCAACTAAGAAAGGAAGTGTCGTCATAGCAATGAAAAAATACACGAGTTCGCTTTTTGTTATCTGGGATATGCAGGGCCTCCAAACTTTTGCTGATTGAAATCTCTCTCCCCTAACCCTATGTTCCTGCCTAAAATTCTTGCTTCATCTAGAAGAGTCACCTACTTTTCAGTAGCTGGGATCAAAGGAGAGAAACCATTGGTCTGGACACCTGTAACTAAGTGATGGTACCAAATGCTTAGAATTTTATCTTTTCTTTTTCATTCTTTGTTTTCACTCATTTGTCTGTTGCCTCAAATTGCTAGTCATTGTACATATGCTCCAAAAAGCTTCTTATAACCTTTCTTGACTAGTTCATCTTACCCTGTTACGTATGGTCGTGTCTACACGAGGCCAGAGTTCCCAAACTGTACTGTATTATTTGGCCCCAAATATTTTCGCCCTCCAAGTTATCTGTCTACATGGAGGGTATACTTGAGGTAAGGCATGGTGACAACTGACCAGGTGTCTCCCACTGACAGCCAGTCATGAGGCTTTGATGAGGCTCCCTTCAATGGGACTGAGCAAACCTATTTGAAACAGACATTCTGATGAAATATTTTGCAAGGCAGAACCAATTTCCACATTGAGACACCCACACCCACATTTATTAGTTAACTCTTTCCCTGAAAAAAATTGTTTTCTTGTCATGTAGACACGACCTACAAGCAATATAATTATTTGAAAAGAGTAAACCTGTAAACATAAAATTCAGTATTAAAGAAATACATAATAAATGCAGTGACCTGTGCTTTTAGCAGGACACCAAATAAAATAATAAAACTATTGAGTGAAACATTGCAATAGTATATTATTACCCAGATCCCCAATTTACACTGAACATTCAACTCTAGAAAATGAGAACAAAAAGCCCCATTTTCACAAAAAGGATTTTTAAGATTCTAATGTCAATGCAGAGCACATTAAGCCCTCTACACTAAAGCCACAAAGTACACTGAATGGCAATGGCCAATTAATAATAGTTCTAGAAAATGAAATACCAGGTTTCTCTCAGATTTGAACAAGCAACAAAATGTAATTCCAGGCTTCATATGATTTTTTTTTTTTACTGTCCCCAATCCCTGTATATTACATGCTTTTTTGTGACTTACTTTTTATTTTTATTTTTATTTTTCTGAGATGGAGCCTCTCTCTGTCACCTAGACTGGAGTGCAGTGGCACAATCTTGGCTCACTGCAATCTCCGCCTCCTGGGTTCGAGTAATTCTCCTGTCTCAGCCTCCTGAGTAGCTGGGAATATGGGAATGTGCCACCACACCTGGCTAATTTTTTTGCACTTTTAGTAGATACAGGGTTTCACCATGTTGGACAGGGTGGTCTTGAACTCCTGACCTTGTGATCTGCCCGCCTCAGCCTCCCAAAGTGTTGGGATTGCAGGCATGAGCCACCACCACCATCGTGCCTGGCCTATTGCGACTCAATTTTTAACTGAATTAGAATTAATTTTCTTTTTTGATGCAATATATACACTTATTTGTATGTTTGTTATCTTCATAAAGACATCATATATTTTTGTTGTCTATAGTATAATTTGAATTTAAATAGTTCTTTCTGTATAAAAACCAACATTCTAAATGGCAGGGTTTTTATTAAATGAAATAATGTGTAGGAGAGCATTTAATCCCTGCTTATTTTTCTGTTTCTTACTGGGAAGATTATTGCTCATTAGATATAATAACTAGCAGTCCCATAGCAGTAACTATGTGCAAATTTTATAAACAAATTAGGCCTGACTTTAATATAAGTGAGTCCATTCAGAAATGGGGGAAATATTCTCTTTTTATAGGTTCAATAAAAATCATACTCTTTAGGTCACTAGAGAACAGTTTTGTGTCCTAGGAGAGGCATTTTGCCTTAATGGCTAGAAAGCAGTTGAAGCACCATCCCCTCTAATGGAGCCAAATTCTTTCTTACTAACAATATGTAGGTTAGATTTGATGAATAACGCCCCTGCAGGTTATGAACTCTCAGAGAGCATTTAGTCAGAGCCATGAGAGACTATTATGATCCATTTCCCCCACAATATAAATACTGATCATCTAATTCATTCACGTAGTTCATGCTTCACTACATGTGCTTAAAAATGCCAATAAAGTAATACTAAAGGCAGGATGGATATTCTTACAGAGAAATGCCAGACATACCCTGTCTAACCGTCTAGCTTCTATATGTCTAAGCAGCTGTTGTCTCCAGTCTGCAGGCATTTTACCACAGCTCTCCTCTCCCTTCACAGTAGGCCTCGTCTTTAAATCACTGTTATCTGATGGCTTGTCAACATAGTTACCCAAGTTATAGTCAGATGGTATTTTTTCCAAAAGAGCTGCCATAGTAGGCCTAGCTGAAACTGGCCTGGTTTGGGAGGCACCGTAACTCTCTGTACTGTAGCTTCTTGCAGACAATGGCCTCCTCTGGGTAAGGTTTTTAACTGGAAAACTTCCCGCCTGAGCTTTCACTTCTTGATATGAAGGGTGTTCATCTTCATACCTGCCATTCCTTTTCAGGAACTGGGACTCAGTCACTGTAACGCTGCTTTGGCGATCCAGCCCTCCCCTATATGGAGGTCTGCCGTACCTATCAGTTGGGGGCAGCTCGTGAGGCTCATTGACCCTTCTAAACATGGCCATTTCTGTGGCGCTCACCAGGGAGTCGGCCCTTCTCAGGAAGCCTGCCCTGGCCCCTTGGCTTGCGAACTGGGCATTCACCACAGCATCCTCGTTCACAGATGGCTGAGAAAATGAAAATATCTGCTCCATCGGTGGGTATCCTCTGTAAGCTCTAGGACTAATCAAATCCTTGGCGATGTTTTTGCTGGCCTGTTGCACGTACTCAGGATTGTGTTGAAAAGAGGGTGGTATCCTCTTTTCGGCTTTCACTTCCACTGATCCTTGAGGATTGAAGCTTTGGTCAAATTGATAGACTTTTTTTGTCATAGAAGCTTTTTGTTGTTGTGGCCCTTTACTACTTCCGTAGGTGAGCATCTCATCATCCAGCATCGGGACTGACTGGCTTCGAGACATACTGGACATACCATGCTCTGGTCCCAGCATCTTATCTGGTCGTTCGTGGCTTCCTAAGTGATCACTCGCAGTAGCATAGTTTTCTAATGGTATGTTATACACTTTGTATGTACCAATGTCAATCTCATCGATACTCTGTGACTTTTTGAATTTATTGGACTTGATATCTTTCATTAGGGGAGAAAGCCTCTCTGTGCTTTTGCTAATTGAAATAACACCTTTAGAAGATTCCGGGCGGCAGTGGATTTGAGAAAAGACATTACTAAGACTCCTGTTGGGATTGGAATCATGATACTCCCATGGTACGCCTGGAGAAAAAGGACTAGGTATTTCAGTAGATTCCTTTATATGTTCTTTCCTCTCAGGTAATGGGCTAGTAGTGGGGGTTGTCTCTAATTTGGAAGGAAAAGCGGTCCTGTCTTCAAACGGACTAGGGGTTCTGGTCCAATTCTGCCAAGGATTGGAAGGAGGCACTTCTGTTTCTGGTGTGTGTCTGTGTGTAGACTGCTCAAGTTCCAGGGGAACACCAACAATCCTATCTTGCCTGATCAAAGGCCTACGTCCATGCGAAGATGTGCTTCTAGATTTCGAACTTAAGAGAGGATTACTGTTGGCATTCTCAGCGGCGGTTTCCTCAGCCACAAACCCTGTGTTGTCATAATGTGAGCCATCAGTCCAGTTGTCATTGAAAGCATCACTCATTGGCAGCCGGTCAGGACGCTGTGGTATATTCCCTGGGGGAACAGCCTCTCGCTGGCTGAGTAATGGCTTTGCATCGAGAGGTTGTGGGAAAGACGGTGCAATCCTGTGAACACAATGGGAAGAAGAAATTGAAAAGGACGTAGAGTTGGGTCTTTGGTAGAAAGAGAGCCAGTAGGAAAGAAAGCCATCATCCTTTGTTTAACTGATCAATAATCCTCACTTGTCTTATGATTAAGATAGTATAATTTCATATTAAAAAGAATCCATCCCTTTAGCCTGCTTTAACTTTTATTTTTTCCTAGAAATAATCACCTTGTAATATACTATATAATTTACTTATTATTACATGTATTGTATATGGTCTCGACAGTAGGTATTAAATACATAACCATTGAAGGAATGAATGAAGGAAATATGTAGTTCTTAAGTAATGGTCCTGAAACCTGACTGATAATTAGAATCATATAATTCCTGGTACCCATTCCTGGAGATTCTGATTTGGTACATTTCAAACTATTGGCAGAGAGTACCTTTCTTACAAATGCTTGCTGTATCTAATGAAGCTAAATTGTCTTCAGATAACTTTTATTTGAGGGTCAGGTTTTGAAGACACTAAATGCTATTGTATAAGGAGTGTATTTAGATATCTTTTTGTAGAATGTAAGTTATATTACGACTTTAGATCACTGGCATGTTTATACCATTGACCATGTTATTTCTAGCAGATACTCAAATAATGCAAATAATGAATTTACAAACTGAAAGAGTTAAGATTTTTTATTATGAGTATTAATGAATAGGAAAAGTTACTCATGAATTACTAAAGAAGACACTGCCAACAGTGGCAATATTATCAGTAAAATATGAGTAAAAGTTATTGACTCCCTATATCATATGACAATTTTAATTTGCTATTTGTAGTGTAAAACACAGCAACAAGTTATAAAATGAAATTAGAACTGGGAAAATACTGCCTTATTGAGTCACTTTATTGTGCTCCGTGTGTAGTTTTTGTTTTTTCATCTGCAAAATTAGACTAATATAGAGGAGGAGGCATTTTGGAAAGATTAAGTGCTTTAAAATACATCCTAACTTTTCCAGGTGGTGATAAAATTATGATGATGATGATAGCAATGAAAATTTATTGAACACTTACTCTGTGTCAGGCACATAAATGCTTTACTGGCATTTTATTTTAATCCATAACGCCATTTTGCTTGGTAAAACATCCATGTCTCATCAATAAGTATCAGTGAGCAAACACAATTTTTAAATTTTTTAAACGTTTTGTTCTACCATCTCATCCTGTTACCTCCTATCATGTTTTCCTTAACTAATGGCCTTGCCCTGTAAGGTGGATTCATCTGTTCTTGGCAATCCAACGCGAACATTTGCTTACCTGCCCCTTCTGTCTTCTAGGCCACTTGTGTGCTGAACACAATTCCAAAATTAAGAAGATTCCATTTTTTAAAAAGTTGCTGAAAATAAACGTTGGGGAACAAAAGGAGGGAATTCCAAACACACCTGTTACCCCACAAAGAATTATGTACTGCATCTTTAGCTGTTGTCTGCAAGGACCCCACTTTAACCCGGGTGTTAGAGGATCCTGAGGAAGCCTGGGAAGGCGAGTAGTCTGAGTAAGTGCCTGAGGAAACACTGTTATTCAGACAGTGAGTTTTGTCAACTTCAGACTCATCAGTTGATTCTGAAATTTAAAGGGGAAAATGTTATAATGCTTTGACACTGGCAGTTACACAGAAAAGCAAGTATGAAAAATGGAAACCATACCGATTAAGGTTAGAGATGCAAATTTGTAAAATATTTGTATAGACAATGGTGTATCATAATCATACAACTGCTGATTCATCATGCACATGCATTTGTAGCATATTTTCCACATTGGGCTCACAATGTTACCTTTTTTGTCCTTCCCTAGCAGAACAAGTTTGGGTGGGTACAGAGGGGTCTCAGCTAATGAAGGGTGAAGTTCCCCAATCCTCATTTCATTAGCTGGATGAACAAAAGAATCCTGAGAGATATAATAATACAGGACAAGGAAAGTAAACATTTTAACAATGGTTAACCAAAGTGGCAGTATCTTTATTTGGCTCAGATTCAAAAATGTGACTCTAGAATTCATATGTATCTCTGAGTTAAGCACTAAAAAAAGTTTTTTTCTAATGTAAGTGAGTCCATTTTTTGCATATTGTTTATATGGCTGGCACTGTGCAATGAACCGCGGAGATTCCAAAGAAAGATAAAATGTGGCCGGTACCCTCTGGGAGTTTATAATCTAGTTGGAGAGATGAGATATAACTCATTAGAACACCAGACTGAATTATGATAAGCCATATACGAGCAGTACAATTCACACAAATATATATATATGTAATTGTTCTAGTGGTGAATTCTCTTAAGAGTTTTAAGAGGACAGTATATCACTGACCAGATAAAATTTTCTTTTTTGTGCATCTCTAGCTGTATTAATTCACTGTCGGGTCCTATAAATTCTGCTCTTCCCACTACTTTCCTCCTAACTTTCTACTGTTTCCCAAGTGATCATCACCTCAATTTCTCAAGTTCCATCATGTCTTTTTCCAAAGGTTCCTGGTTTTCTCAAACCTAACCTAGGGCACCAAATCTTCATTCGATATTCCTTATTTGAGTGTAATAAGCAATATTGATACACTACTATAACTTCATAATGACAAATAAACATGTAGAAAACCCATGAATTTTCAACTTCCACCATTTAAATTACTATTCTCAGTTAACCACGTAGTGTGGAGAGCATTAGGGGAAGGTAAAATACCAAATTCTCACTTACTTCTACATATAAAAATGCCATATTTATGCCCATAAGTATGTATTTATGCATAGTAGCTATCATTATGTCTTATTTTCCCTTAAGATTAATTTTAATTCAAATAAGAATTTTTCAGCTTTTTAATTCATTAGTATCTTGTGAGTTTGGAGCACTAATGCAAAATACTTAGAAATATTTTGTTAAATCAGAGAAAAAATACACTTGAGGACAAAAATATCATAAATTTAAAAAGTCCTGTCTTTAATCGGTTGGTATAATGAACAGGCAGCAACTCTTACTATAAATATAATATATTGCCAAGGACCCCCATAGTGACATGCTCAGGTCTTTGGTTATTGCAGAGAAGCATGTCCATTTCTTTAACTCTTGGTTTAAGTTCAATCTTTTGGGATTCTTTTGGCTTAGGTTTGTATGGAAATATTTGCCCAAAAAACCTGGGTATATCTGTTACTTGTTATTTTTAAAAAATAGAATATTTCAATAAAAGAAAATGGGAAGATCATTTAGTCTAACACCTTTGTTTTCTAGAGGTGGGTTCTGAGACTCAGCTTAGGCCTAGGTTACACAGATGATTAGATAAAGATCCAGCACTGTATTGGGCTCCATTTCAGTGATTTTTCCTTACCTTGTGCTGCCTCCTGGTGAGCTCAGCTGTGAGCACATGAAGAACTTAAAACAATGTATCAAGTTGCAAAGAGAATAGGAAAAGGAGTAGAATCCAAAATTCAGTAGTTGAAGAGGCTATATTTGCTACTCAAAGGTCTTCTATGGGATACTATGTATGCCATATTGCCTATCCTAAGAAAAGCTCATTTCTCACCTGGGCTTCACAGAGCAAAGCTAACTACCCAGCAAAAGAAATTAACTGCTGACTTTGATTTTATAAATTCTTTTATAAAGGCCATATTTTCTTTATTTTGATTGATTTTAAAAATTATTTCAAAGATTTAGCATAAGAAATGCATGACAAAGTTTTAGGGTGACAGAATGGAGGATAAATGCCTTTACATTCCTTTGGAAAAATTTATAAAAAGATATGAGTTTGAGAAACAGTGCCATGAAAGGCATAAAACATGTTGACTTGCCAAAAAAATTTGTTACAAAGTATCATATTTCCATCCTATTTCTATTTTTATATTTTATTAGTCAAGCTACCTTGGGCAAGTCAGTGTATTTCTCTGGGCATTATCATTATCAAAGTGAAAGTAATCATAGTAAGAATTAGTGCCAATTCCTGTCTAGTACTAACAATCTGTGAATCTAAAGGTAAGTTATTTGTTTATATAATAATTTAAAAATATTTCTATGATAACTAATTACAAGAGTGGGAATTTTGTTTTATTCAAAAGAAAAACAAAAATAGAATAGAAACACAGAAAAGCAAACCAGCTGGTTGTACAAGCACAGAATTTTAACATAATTAACGGTTTTTTTCTTTTTTTTTCTCTTATGCTCTGCACGTTCAGTCCTCAGGTCATCTTGTTTGCATTGATTAGGTTTTCAAACTTGTATACCAAAATTATGACTGGAACTCTGCATGGTAGCTCTGGTTTGACTCAGGTTCAAGTTTTTGAACCTGTTCAAGAATTTCTATTGTGAATTGAAAACAGCCTTAGTGACCAAGCAGAGAGGATGATTATCAGCTAATTATGAACTTGTATTTCTTCTTAGAATAACATTATTGAGACAAGAATGACAAATTTGCACTGACAAGTAGATTCTCTTACCCTTATGAACAAAGTGATGATAATGATGATGACAATGATGATAATGGCCATAAATTACATGGCATTGATTACATCTGCTGCTGTGCTTCTATACTAAACACTCTATCTATATTAACTTTGTTGATTATTTAAAAGACCACCTTATTTTTTATCATTATGTGGCATTTAAATTATTTTATTATCATCATTTTTGTTCTGCAGATAAGGAAATGGAGGCTTAGTGAGGTAAAAATCATAATTCTAAATCACAAACTTAATAAATGGTAGAGACAGGATTTGAACTGGGATCTGTGCTCCTCACAGGTCTTCTATGTGATACCGTGTATGCTGTATTGTCTATCCTAAGATCACTCATTTCTCACATGGCTTCACAAAGCAAAGGTAACTATCCAACAAAGGAAATAAATCACCAATTTTGTTTCTATAAATTCTTTTATAGAGGCTGGAGGAATTGAGTTTCTTTTGGAAAAGTGGGTAAAGTTTTGGGGACTACTTCTGTGGGCAAAGACAGAGGAAGTTTTTGGTAGAAAACAGAATTTAGTGGGATTTCACTGTAAGCACATTAAACCATATTTTCTTTCTTGTGAGAAGACAGAAGTGGGAGGGAAAGAAAAGGTAAAATTTTCTTTTTCACACAATTGCCCTTCCACTGTTCAGATTACATCTTGGCTGCTACTGCCATAAAGAAAAGAAGCCACGGGTAGAAGTCAAAGGAGAGAAAGCAAGCTTGTTTCTGAGCTTTTGAGAGTCGAGGCCTAGCATGAATAAAAGTAATTTAAGTTAAATTTTGAGGGTAACTGACAATTTTCTGTTACAGGAAGAAAGATGTTTCTCTATTGAGGAAAATTGAAAAAAATTGGGCTGAGTCTTCTAGCAAAGGGAAAAATGCAGGACATTTTTGGAAGTCTCTGCCTTCATGAAACTCACAGTCTGAAGTCAAGAAACAAAGTAATCATAACTGTCCATTATATTTAATGTGATAATATGACGTGATAGAGAATATCAGAGGATCCAACTGATCAGGGTGATCAGGGATGGCCTTCCTGCTGAGGTGACTTTTAAGCTGAAACTGGAAGGATGAGGATGTGCTAGCCATATAAAGAGATCTGAGGAGAGGCAAATGCAAAGTCCACGAGGCATTATAAAAGAAAATCTTCCTCTCCTCCTTCCTCTTATGGCTCTGCTAGGTCTGTTCTTTATCTGACATAATGTCTGTTAAAACCATTGGCATATAGTTGGCAAAATGAAAGTGAGCAATAAATATTTATTTACCTTTTTTCCCCTTAGTTGCATTTGTAGTCTTTTTACCTTATTTATCTTTTCTGTTTCCCACTTCTGGTCCTGCCTACCTTTATTCTTTTATTTTTTGGTTTTCTGTATTTAATCACATGAATAAATATATAATGCAGTGTATAATACCCTCTTTCATAGCCTTGGCAGTGTGAACTAATAACAACAACACACAAAAATGGCATACAAGTGCAAAACATATTATAAATGCTTAGTATGCACCGTTCAGCTTGGTTATGCACATTTATTAAATCGGGGCATTGAAAAATAGAGGGTGGCCCTTTACTCTGCAGTTAATTTGAGACAGAAGGATAATACAGAAAGCAACAGTTCCTTCTTGCTCTAGGTCGGTTAAAAGTTAGGAAGCGAAGATCTAGAATCTCAATTTTAGATAAAGTATTGAAATTACCAGTGAAATTTCTGTTCAAGAGGAAAAGCTTAGTAGAAGAAAGCTAAGAAAGGGGTGGTGCAAATTCACACAGACAAATTTAAAGCTCAAAGTTGAGCTTTAATCTTAGCCTTGGCAATAAAAAGTCATTGTAGTGTTTTTAAGGAGGGCAAGGAAATGATTAGAATTCTGTTTTAGAAAGATCATTGACAAGGCAATGAGGAGGCAGGGGACAAAAGAAGCCAAGAAATGGGTATTTTTTATAGTAATGCAGGACAGAGTTGAGAGCCTGAGGATGCAGAAATGATACACTTAGGTGAAAAATGCACAGGCTTTGGTAATTATTTGGAAAAGGCAGGAAGTAGAGAGAAAGAAGGAAAAATAAATTAGGACACCTCTCAAATTTCTAGCTGGAGTGAAACAGAAGATAATGGTGCTAGTGAGATAAAAATATGGAACACAAAAGTAAAAACAAAAGCAAGTTTGCAAAGGAAACATTAAATCTAATTTTGGATTTGTTACGCTTGACCTGATTGTGGGACACTTTTAAAATATATTATTAAATTCATGACCAAATCCTCATCTATCCCATCCCTGCATTAAGGCATTTTAGAATCTGATTTTCGAGTAAAAGTATCCAGTTTACAGACTTTCATGACCACTAGTTTTTTTGATGTTAAATTGTGATTACAGGATATTTAAATATAAAATGTACATGTATGTATTTAGTGTGTATCTGCTAAATGTTGTTTTCCTTCCTCTTTATATTGCAGCAATATCTTTGAGACAAAAGAACAGTCTGTTGCTTTACTATAACATATGTATAATATTTTGGAAAGAAAAAGTTTAATAATACTGATTTTATAAGCAAAAAACAATGAAAATGAATGTTCGTTTTTTTTTTCCTTAGAAGTCTAGCTGTATTCCCCTCCTCTGGGGTAGGCTGGTACCTCTGCTGGCAGATGTGTACACTATGCTTATTTTTGCTCAAGATCTTCCCTTTGCCTGGAATACCCTCTTCCCTTTTCCACTTTAACAGAATGACCCTATCTTTAACACATAGTCTAAACTAAACTTGGAGCATTATATTCTCCATCACTTGACCAACCATGTGATCATATTTTACATAATATGCTTTTTAATTGTTTTATGTGTCTTAAGTGTATCTAGCTAGGCTTTAAGTTATTGGGGGATTATGGACACATTTTATATTTCTTTTTTTTTCTCTCACAGTATTTAGCACAGTACTACACATACAGTTGGTGTTTAATAAATGCAACAAATTGATGCTCTGAAATGCAGATTTGTAAAAGAGTTTTGCTAATCTAGATTTAGATTTTTGAGAAGTAGTTATGTGAACTTACAGATGTACTAATATCAATTATGTTTCTAATGAAGATAAAAAGATGATAACCAAATTAGCTGAAGAGTTGATGAAATAGTAGAGGTGGTGTAAGTGCAGTTGAATTCTTTTCAGACCACAAAATCAATAAGGATGAATTTCTAACTCATTCTAAAATACAGGAAATAGCTTCACATGACTAGATTCCATAAATCTAAATTTCAAAGTTATTTTCTTTTTATTTTTAATTAGTGTTTCCTAGAAAAGTTGTAACCCAAAGATAAAAACATTTAAAAAATTGTGTTCTAGATCTAATTAGGAATTTTATGGGATTTGGAGAATGGAAAATCTTGGATTAGTCTTTCTTAATGAATGATACAACAAAAGTTTGGGGTAGCCAAAATAATATCACTAATGTGATATAGTGCACTCACTGGCCAGGCCTTGCTGGGTGACGAACTTTTTCATTCTGTGTATACTGGAACTTCTGGAGCTATGTTAATGATTTTAGGCCATGAGGGCATCATTTTTCTGGATTTATTAAATGCAACCCTCATAGTTTATATTTTATCATTTATATTTCAGGAAAAAATACACTTATCAAGGAAGAGCTATTCAGTTAAAAAAAGTATTTAAAATTCCAAAAAAATCCAAACCACACATGGCAATTACCAATAACCTTCAAATACCTCCACTGTAATCTCCTTTGGGGCTACCGGCCACTTGTGTTCATATTTTTCTTTCACAGTTTGCTCCGTGTTAGCAGTTGGATTTGAATTCTCAACACGCACTCCATGGCTTGGCTTACCCACCAGATTTTGAACAGATTTTACCATATTCTTTAAATCCTCTGGGTAAGGAGTTGGATATCGTTTTAGGTTTATTTCAACCTAGAAGTTTACAAAAAGAAATTTAACATAAAGTAACTTCAGCAAGCATGTTCACAAAACTACCCCATTTTATATTCAGTAGTATAACCAAATGCAATACAGTGAGTGTTGAGCTGGCTAAGAAACTCTGTTATAGAGTAGAACGCATAGTGTTCTCATATTCAGCCTTGTGGGACTTCTCACCCCTTCCTACCCTTCTGGATTATAAACTAATTTTGAATTATGTTCTATCTTTAGACCTACCTATAGATGGCTGAAATAGCAGTAGGTCAGAACACTTAAGTGATTGGTAATTTGAAAAATTTAATCAGGTTATATCAGCTGCTTTCTTACTTTCTCTTCCCTATTTTAGACACTGTTCTCTTCCCTATTTTAATATTTATAAGTAATAATGTTGATAGTAAGAGTATCTTTTGAGTACCAATGCAGGTGATGGGAGGAGACCCCAAAAGATTTATGAGTCACATATTGAAAAATGGAGTGTCGACAATATCTGCTGCCCAAATAAGCATTAGCTTTATGTTAGTGTGTTATATCAAAAAGTAGGATAGCTAATTCTCATTAATCCCTAAGGGAAAAAATGCTACAGGCTGGTTTTTATATTTACTTTGTACCCTAAGAAACATGCTTCTTGAATAATATCTTATAATGAAGAGAAATTAAAAATTGGCACCACTTTCTAAGTTATTTTAGGTACACGTATAAATTCTGGCTTTTATCTATACAGCTACTTATTCCATTCTTGAATTCATTTTAGGGTATCAATCTAACTTCTCAGAACACATGTTAATGACTATTCTTAGCAATAAATTTAGAAAGAGAAAATATTAGACATTCCATATAGAATATTTCACCATCAGGGTACTTGTTATACTGTATTTAAAATAGAATAAGTTCAAGTTGTGTATGCTAATTAAAAGGGACTAGAAAAAAAAAAAAGAATTTACTTGGCCTGGCTTGGTCTGACAATCATGTTTTGCATCTGAGTAGAATCAACTTTACAAAATGAAATGATTTATGTGATTGTGGTGGCAATGTGTCTGTGGAAAGTGTTTGTGGGGGTGGGAGGCTAGGAGGAGAGAAGGTGAAAGAGAAGCAGTAAAGGAAGAGGAAGAGTGGAAAAGGGAGAGAAAAAAATAGGGAGGGGCATATCCACCCCCGCCCCCACACAGCCTTGTAATTCATGGGATGTAAGAAACTATGATGGTGATATAGATCCGAAAATTATGAATACGAATTCAAACACTTTTGCCCATCTGCAGTTTTAGCAAATCCACCAACTGTGTTGTTATTCTCAGAATTTTGTCTTCCTTGTGGCTCATTTTTTTCTCATCAAATACTGGAATTGGACTTCACTAGATGATTTCTAACATTCCTTTTAATATTAAAAATATAAAATTATTATTCCAGTAACTATTTGGAAAATAAATGAAAAACCAGATAATTTTGTTAATGTAAGTGTTGTTTAAACGTAGTTCAATCTCTTTAAACTTCCAAATAAATAAGGATGACATTGATAATATATAGAAATATAGCTACAAAAATATAACCCAAGACAAGGTTAGAATTTACAGAAAAAAAGTATAAGTTGTAGACTGTAATATAAATAAATCCCAGGGTACTTAATTTGTAATGTATTCTTAAATAAACATAAAAGGAATGATATGACTACTAGACAAAGTCCATTGGGATGCATGCATTCTTAGATCTGTTGTTTAAATTGGTATTAAAATGTTAATCATAAATTAAGTCTAATTTTTAAATTATATCATTGAACTTGTTTAAAAGTACTTGACATCAAAGTGCTAGAAGTAAAAAAAAATTACATTAAAATGTAAATTGTAGAATGCTGTGACTATCATGCCAATTAAGAACATTTTATTTTTTTATAACCAGCTATATGTGAATAAAAAATATGCAAAAGTAGGGCATTGAATTAAAATTCTATGCAACTTAAAAAATCCCCAACATTAAACCTAGACTTATAAATTGAATGGAAGGCAAAAGAAATGTGAAATATTCTTCCTTAATTGAATTAAATATTTCATTGAATAATGTAATGTATTTTTTGTTAGATGCTATGTCCCATCTGACACAATTAGATCAATATTTGCCATGGTACTATGTAATATTTTCTGGTTATTTTATTTTATTTATTTTTATTTTTATTTTTGAGATGGATTTCACTCTTGTTGCCCAGGCTGGAGTACAATGGTGCAATCTCAGCTCACTGCAACTTCTGCCTCCCAGGTTCAAGTGATTCTCTTGCCTCAGCCTTCCGAGTAGCTGGGATTACAGGCATGTGCCACCAAGCCCGGCTAATTTTGTATTTTTGGTAGAGATGGGGTTTCTCCATGTTGGTCAGGCTGGTCTCAAACTCCCTATCTCAGGTGATCTGCCCGCTTCAACCTCCCAAAGTGCTGGGATTACAGGTGTGAGCCACCGTGCCCGGCCTGGTTATTTTATAAACAAGCACATACGATATTTTGGCCACATTACCGGAATATGTTTGAAAATTTTATTTCAACATTTAAATCTAGGAATAGATTTGCTGTGCAACAAATGCTGTTTACCTACACACCTCTTCCAGCGTCTTGAGAGGGGCTCTATTATTTATAGAGTCATTTTATATTCTTTTCCTGAAAGAGGACCCTCCTTAAATTGAGGGAGTTCCAGGTCTTATGAAGCTCGGGTGTGTTTCACCCAAAGCATAAGCTCCTTGCTTCTCATTTACTAGCCTATTAGCTAGTAATGAGTCAGTAGATTTAAACTTAAGACATAGATTGATTCCCAACTAGCTATCATCCACTAATCTTTCTGTTGTTTCTACTCATGTAAAATGGAAACGATAATATCTTTCCTACATGCTTGGGTTAATCTGGAGCTAAAATGTGAAAAATGTGAAGGTTCTTTGAAAATCTGTAAACTCTGTGCAGAGATTAGATACTATTTCTAATGTCACATTTTACTTAATGTATTTTAAAAATCTGGATTCCATTGGTGATCTAGACTCTACTCGGTATATGTCTAAACATAATATCTGTAACTGTCTGGATCTTTTTTCATTTACACATAGCAATAGTTATCATTTATTCAGTATCTACCATGTGCCAGCCACCATGTTAAATGTTTTATAGGGATATTTAATTTATTATTAATTATTTACATAAACATTTATTATTAGTTCTATAGGTTTAAATATTAATATTTATATGCTAAATAATACATGATTAATAATTATTATATAATCATTATAATAAAATCTCACCCAAGTTTTATAACCCATTGCAGAAGCTGTTGTCACTTTACAGAAGGAAAAGTGTTCCTCAGACCATGTATATAACTTGTTTAAGATTACATAGGTAATAGATGCAAGACTCTAACTTAGGTCTTTTGGCTCCCATGCTTATGCTACCCAAGTGTTACTTAGCTCAGAGATATTCCCTTGTATGGGTGCAGCACATATTTGTGCAATATTGTGGAAGAAATACTGTAAGCCTAAAATGTGAATTTCTCTGAGTTAAATAGTGAAATAAAAATATATTTTTTAAAAAACTAAGTAACACAATATTTTATAGTTTTTTTAAGATGAAAATGTATTTTATAATTGTATTATGTTTGTAAGCTCTATGCAAGCATGTTTTATGCCCATTTATAGATTACTTTGCTTTATTTTTCAATGGATATATGCAGTGCATCAGAAATGAATAAACATGATTATAAACTATTATACTAATAGTTCAGTATATCTAAATATATAGACTATAAATATTCCCTTATTCCAATCTGAGATAAAAAAAATATAAATTTGTTTATTATACACATAGGTGGGAAAATCAATTATATTCTTGAAAACTGTTGTGTTTATCACTCACTATAAAGTATTTGCTCACTTCACGTATACATTTTATTAAAATGCAAGATTTTTACTAAAACTTACTTTAATTTTGAAAAACAAATTTTTTACAACATTCTTCATATCTTAGATCTAAATAAAGTGCAGTAAATGCAAATAGCAGTTGCAAGATGTTGGAGACCCCCCAAAATAGCAATAAAGAATTACTTAAGGTTAATAGCCAGGGCATTCAGAGCATTTAGAAATGATACCTTGAATTCACACAGAACTATGTTTTTTATACATTATAATATATTATATAATATAATATATTATATTTCACATCATGATTAAATTCTAATTTGATTTGATTGTAAATTCCAGTAAGAGAAATAATAGTTGATACTTTGATCATTGACTGTTAAATATTATATTACTCTGAGAATTAAGTGGAATGTTTTTCAAAGAAAAGAAACTTATAGTAGTTTTAGTTAGGAAAATGCATTCTCAGCTTGCCTTATATTGTAGCAAAAATATAAGACAACAGACAACTATCTAGTCCATTACATGTGGATAGGAAAGTTTACAAGACATGCAGTGTTTTTCATATTCTAGTAAGACACATTTCCCCTCCCACCTCTTAAAACACCCAACCATAGAGATAAGGAAGCCCTATTTGCCACGACTTCCAATTCAATCTTCTCTTACAGGAATTCATATGATCTGTGTCTTCAAATTAAAAGAAATTGATGCTTTTCAGTAGATGTCTATCTTTGTGCTTAAAGGCCACTCTCAGCAAATCTCAATTCAAATCTCATGCTATTTTAAGAATTAAGGTATAGCTATTTAATTTTCCCCAGAATTCACAGTATAAAAAATGTGCACATATGTGGAGGGGACAATTTAGAATATATCAATAGTGTCATCAACATTCTGCCCAACTATTGGTATTCCCACACTTTAAATGAAAGAGAAAAATAAAATAAAATAAAATGAAAATAAAGCACCCAACTAAAAAACCATGCCAGATATCCCAACAATAGGCACCTCACATTGATATTCCCTCCCTTCTGACTTAGTCCTCCCCGTCCCATTGCAAATATCAATAAACAAAAGGTTAAATTGAGATCAAACACTGGCAATTTGAAGGTTTCTATGTGATCAACATTTCTTATCCCAAATCATGCAGAACATACCCCATAAACCACTGTTCCAAGGTTGCCTCTACATGGGAGATTCTCCTACCCCAGACACCTAGGCCTACCTGTCTGCCACTTAGAGAGGGAAGAGTGGTGGATTGTGCTGCAACTGGCAATGGAGTACACATGCTCCTTTCCTGCTGGAGGCCACTTATACAACCCCATGCCAGCTGTGGGTCATTCTGGGGGACGGGCATATCTTGGATCTGCTGATCACACCTGGCCCATGGTGTGCAGCAATCGCCAGACAGTCTGGCAGGTTGGAGAGTAATCCCACGCTGGCCCCTTTCCCAGGGGGCTTGGCAGGAGAGATCCTGTGGGAGAAGGAATCTCCATTTTCTGGGAGAAAGAGGAGCACTGTAGCAATACTTTCACTTTATCATTTTTCTACTCTCAGTTTTTTCTTTCACTCTGAGTTATGCATTTAAAACAATAATCATAAAATTAGTTTTAAATCCATGTATAAAACAGTACTAATTTTATATGACTGCTAAAGGGTCACAATTTCTTCACACAATGCAGCATTCATACTACACTACACAGACTATAAGTAGGGCATTATACTCTAGTCCATTTGAAAGTTGAAAGCGTAGGTCAATGATTCCTTTTTAAATTTCATGTAAATTAAAGGTAAAATGGTGATAAATTTAATGTACATGTAATGAACCAGAAAAGTGTGATTAATTTAGTGTAATATTACAATATATTCTATTCATCACACTTCCATGATGATTTATTTAGAAGTTTGTTTGTGCTCTAATTTGCCCAATAGCCAATGGCATTGGAAATATTCAAATTAGTTAAAACTGAGTAGTCTGAGATTTTGAAACAAACATTGTTTTGTTAATACATAAATAAACCAAATGTAAATAAATGCAGAGAAAAAAAACACTCTAAAGTATAATGAACCTACTCTGATTATAAACAATCTTGAACACATAACACACAAACAGGGCTTCTAAATAATTGTTAGCATTTACTGTATTTTATGTTTTCATTGACACATATACCAGAGTATTAAATGCACTTTCTTCTTGAATTCTTTGAATACAGAATTTCAGGAAGAAGCATGTAATGTTTGTTAATTCAATGAAATCTAAAAATGAATCAGAATTCTGGTTTAGAATGCATCATCCATTGGTTCTGGATTTAACGCATGAAATCCCTAAAAGAACAGAAATGTTCTGAAGGTTTGTTTGTTTTTAGTTTAGCATTATTTTTTCTAGGAATTCACAAGTTCAAAAAGATGTCTCTTTGGTTGTTAGACAGCACTAATCAACTATCCAGAGACATTTTTTTTAAAAACCCAAATCTTTTAACAAAATTGTTATTTCGGATTTGGGAATCCATTTTGGGTTCTCCGTAACGATATTGGTAGGCCTTGCCAGTGAGTGCTCATGTGCTGATTTAATAAATAAAGATTAGAAAGTGTGGAGAGGACAGAGAAGAATACAACATACAATCTAGCTTTATTAATAGAGCATATATGCAATTATAAAGGAAATTAGTCACTAAGAGTGAGAGCTGTTAGTAGCCATGATAGAATAAGTACACATACAATATTATAGAAAGTAAATGAGAGATTCAAGATGTTACCATGACAACAACATGTAATGTAATGTTGATAAAATCTAAATCAATTCTGATGATAATTAAAAATTTAAGTAATGGAGAAATATATATTTTAAAATTCGATCTTGTTACTTGAGTTAGTAGTCCCCATAAAAGATCTTTTAAAATATGCTTTGAGGTGAAAAATACTTAAGTTATGTTCCCTAAGGAACATCACCTGCCATTAGGCACTAACCTCCTTTAAAACTTGTCCTCACATTTAAGGAAACTCATAAATTCTTCTTGAATAGCCCAAGGACACAGAGCTTTTCAAATGTTTTAATGCCAATGTAACATATTAATCTGTTGGCCCTTCCTGAAATGTTTATTTTGGCCTCATTCAGTCTGCATGATGCCTTTGCTCAGTGATTTAAAAAAACAAAACAAAATAAAACAAACAAAAAAAAACACAATTGTAGTGTGCAGTGTGCCAGCAATGAAATAAAGTGCTTAGATGAAGTCTGTCACACAGATTTATTTTCTACTTTCTCTCAGCTTGAATCTCTCTCATGCAGTTGTTCTGTTGGATAAGGTGGCATTTCAAATTTGCTCACTCAGATCTGGGACATTAGTCTCATTCTGAAGCACACCAATGCTTCCAGAATTACCAGCCCAGCGTGCTGTAATAAAAGGTACCACCATGAGACTTGAAGAGATTATCTGACTTTGTCCCAAAATCTATCTGAATAAGAAAAATGGACAAACAAAATGGTAAGGAGAAGAAAGGGGAAACAAAAGCTAAAAGGTTCACCTTAACTTTCCCAGCATTTTCATCATCTTCCTTTTTGTCTTCAAATTCAAAGGCAACAGTCATGCGTTGTTGTCTCTGTTCTTCCCACAGTGTAGGGTTAAAGCTGTCACTGTCTGACTGGAAATCTACAGT
Organism: Cebus imitator; assembly: GCF_001604975.1. NCBI lineage: Eukaryota > Metazoa > Chordata > Mammalia > Primates > Cebidae > Cebus > Cebus imitator. Next base: position 11,959,279 of record NW_016107318.1, read on the forward strand.
TAGATTCCAAAATATTATTGCTTTTTTAAAAAATGATTTTACACAGAGTATTTAATACACTATGCAAAAATAGTGATAAATACTACAAACAAATACAAAAACGAAGAAAGAAAGAAAGAGAAAGAAGGAAAGAGAAAAGAATAAAATTCCTTTGATATTTATTACATGGTCTTTTGTAATCTGAACTCAAATTCAGTATTCCTAAACACTCAGGATTGGAAAATTTTCTAGTGTAGGAAATGGGCTCCCCAAAGGACAATAATAATAATACAAAGAGTTGGACCAACCATTTTAAAGCGTTATCTGTTTCAATCCTTACAACAACACAATGGTACTACCAATCTCATCCTTATTTTACTAATGAGTTTTAAGGGGCTTGCTCAAAGTGCTAAGAGACTTCTCAGTGGCTAGTGCAGGATTCTATTTCTGTTTAAATAGAAACCTTATTTGTAACTGCTAAACTCTATCAAAATTTCTTTTATAAAAGTTACCACATAGCATTGACTTTGCAATAAAGTGTCTAAGATTGCAACCTTTTGTTTTTATTACGGGTGCATTGAGAGGAGCTTGTTTTTATGGTAGAGAACATGGAAAATTTCGTCTGTTTCAATTAGCTTAAATATGTTAAATTAACAGAGAAATGGCTTATAAATCTTTAATTTACAAAAAAATGTTGGCTAATGATAATATCTTCTTTGCAACATTATGGCAAAGATCACATGAAAATGCAATAAAAGTACTTAGTTAAGGCTAAATTCTTTTCCAAAGGAGGTCCTTTATCATATATCTTTGTTTGTTGCAAGGGATTCTGAAAACTCATTTATTACACTCCTGCCTGGAAAACCAAAAGATAACTTGCTTTAAGTTCAAGGAAACTTTTCAATTACCAACGTTTTTTTCTCAAAGAAAAAACAAAACCAAAAATAAACCCAACTAGGCTAATTTCTTAACACTACATCTTACCTAACTAAATCTACAAATTAGAGATTCAATCTGTGAGACTGGATCTCAGAAATGACCAGTGAATATGAGATACTTTTCATTTTTCCCTAATTCTTTTGAAGTTAAATATTTTGATGATGTTGAGCTATTAAAATGAAAATGTAAAGCTGCATGAATATAACATAATCCTTACTTAAGATGTCTCATAAAATATGTAAACATGGTGGCTTTTATCAATTCAAAAGATCAATTTTATTGACTTCTAAAAATGCGTATTAAAACACTCTTTTATTTTCATACATCTGTAAGCCAAAATTTGAAGAAAAATATCCTAAAATATTACAAAATGATTCATTTGCATTTGGAGGTCAAAGACTAAAGTTATGTATTATAATTATCCCTGAAAATTAGAAATACATAAACAAATAGTTTCTTTTACAAGTTGGCCTCATTCACATGAATTGGGTAGATTTAATCCATGGCTAGATTAAAATGAGTTTACTCGCCAAGAATTACTGTTACTCTATAACTGTAGAAAATGTGCATATCAGCTTGTGCTGGCTTGGGCTAAGGAGACTATGCTAAGTTTCAAACAGCAAAGGATGAAGATCTTTTTGTTTGAGACAGAGTTTTTGCTCTTGTTGCCCAGGTGCTATATTGGCTCACTGCAACCTCTGCCTCCCAGGTACAAGTGATTCTCCTGTCTCAGCCTCCCAAGTAGCTTGGATTACAGGCATGCGCCACCATGCCTGGCAAATTTTTTTGTATTTAGTAGAGATGGGTTTCACCATCTTTTTGTATTTATTCACAATTTTTTTGTATTTAGTAGAGATGGGTTTCACCCAGAGATGGGTTTCTTAGGCTGGTCGAGGACTCTTGATCGCAGGTGATGCGTCTGCCTACGCCTCCCAAAGTGCTGGGATTACAGGTGTGCATCACTGCACCAGGCCTAGGAGGAAGCTACCTTTTTTATGGATAATGTGATCACAGAAGAGAATATTTAATTATTGGAAAAGGATTTAGGGACATTGTTTAAGGAAACTTAACATGAAAAAGAAAGAATGGTCTTATTTGCAAGTATCTCTTTATGGTTGACTTAGACCATGAAATAATCTGAGTCTGGAGATTACTGGACTAGATGTTAATTGTGTTCATGCAATAAGTGAACACAGCAAATAAACCAGTTCATTGAAATCTCTTTAAGATCTGACTGCTCTTAGCTCATTTCAATGCTGGGCACCACATTTACTTTACTAGTCATGTGTCTTGCAATCCATAAAGAAAAATAGTTGCTCCTAAAAATCAACATTATTTTAACGTAAAATACAAAGAGGAAGAGTTTTGTCTTGGAAGCTTACCTAAAATAGAGTAGAAAATAAGACTTATGCTTAACGTATATCCGAAATGGTATTTGTGTGTCATGTAATTATCTTTATAGGCTTGCCCATGAGCCAGTATTCTTGGCCAGAGATCAGAATAAAATTAGTCTTTTCTATCCATAATCATTATAAGTAGAGAAGAAATTTCTACTGACAGTTTACCTTCATCACCACGAGGCTGCTGGGGAAACATGTAGTTAGTCAATACCCTTTGCTTTGTTTCTGGATGGGCTTCTGTTTGTAAAGGGATAAGGGCTTTGGACTAGAAGCAAAGAACATATAAATTAGATTAATACAATTGTAAATATAAAGAATATTTATTTGCATAACAGTCAATAGTCTGGCCTCACCCAGATAAATGAATGTTGGAAAAAATAAGTGAAAAAACAAAGTAATAAAATAAGAAATTACAACATGAAATAATACTATTACTGAGGAATATTTTCATATTCTAAGATTTCCATAATAAGGTTTTCTTCCTCTTTAGTATACTCTTTTAAAAACTTACCAAAACCTATTCAACTGAGCAATGTCAGATTTAATCCTGAAGAGTTCAAAATGTGTTAAATTGTTTCAACTAAGTAAGCTTTTGGTATGGTTCTATATGCCTATTCATTTTCATGGATTGTTGCCCTAGAAAGACAAATGGAATTTGCTATCAAATTAATGCTATACAAGATCATCTATTAACTTAATTAGGTTAAAACAGTATTCATTTATTTATAAGAAATATTTTTATAGCCAAAGACAGGGTCCACTTTATAGATAAGTAACTATACTTGTACTTGATATATTATAATATATTGACCTCTGTTCATATGTCATCCTCTGTTATTAATTTGATTTCAGAAATACTAATTTTGAAGGGGTACTGTAGAGCTCTGATATTCAATGTCAAAATATATTGGAAATGATATTATCTAATATACTAAAAATCTGCTTATTTAATGAGATTAATAGGAGTGAAACACAAAGGGGATTTGTGATATCAGTTTGTCTCATGAAACTGAGTCATAACCACACTATATTACTGTTCTAAATAAAAGTTAAATGATGCAGTCACTGCTCTGTGCATTCTCCCACAAGAATAATAAATTATATTGTTTTATTTCCCACAATACGATATGTGGAATACACTATTCCATTAGCATAGTTCACATTGATTTCAGAAATGATTTATTCATGATGATATATTGATGCCTTGAAGAATTGATTTATTTTTGATAAGATTTGAATTTGAATTACTAATTTTTGACTCAGTAGATGGAAGCAAATGCTGTAATTACTGTAGGAACACAAACAATATTCTTACATTTACATTTTACAATTTGTAAAGATTATTTTAAATTTTCCACAAAAGAGTCCAATGACTACTGGACAATTCACTTACCAGTAATGCTACTGTTATGCTCAGAAAATAATGCTGAGCTAAATTCAAGATGAATTGCTTTCATTTGGCCATTCATATTTGAGGATAGGTGTTTCAAAATTTAAGGATCACAAGAAAAAAGAGGACTAATAAACTATACCAAAATTGTCTATCATTAGTTCTTTTGTAGTCAGATATCCTCAATGGTTTCTTGTTATTTTCCAGTTAATAAAATTATTTACTAATGCAATATTACTGATTCAATTAAAATCTGTTTTCAAGAGGATAAAAAATATCAAAACAATGTTACAGAAAATACTAATAGTTGTCAGAAAGATATTGCGATATTGCAATTTGTTTTTCTTTTTACTTTTTCTTTTTTTGAGTTGGAGTCTCACTCTGTCACCCAGGCTGGAGTGCAGTGGTATGATCTCGACTCACTGCACCCTGTGCCTCCCAGGTTCAAGTAATCCTCCTGCCTCCGCCTCCCGAATGGCTGGGATTATGGGTGCATGCCTCCGTGCCAGGCTAGTTTTGTATGTTTAGTAGAGACAGGGTTTCACCATGTTGGTCAGGCTGGTCTTGAGCTCCTGACCTCAAGTGATCTGCCCACCTCGGCCTCCCGAAGTGCTAAGATTACAGGTGTAAACCACTGCACCTGGCCTGATATTGCAAATTTCTTGAACGACGCTTTTGAATTAAGTTGATTATAATTAAAAGGATAAGAAGAAAAAGTAACATAGAAGATAATAATTCCCTGTCGTGGGAATTGTGGTAATGATTTCTTATTCTTTACCTTCAGAGATGTAATTAAAGTACATCCTCTAAGGATATACCTGCATCACCTAGAGCTTAAAAAGCTATAAAAATGATCATTTTGTGTATTAGATCTCAGAGAATGAAGTAGATGTTAGATAGAAGTATTTAAAGAGGATGGGGCTTATAGTTACTGTTTTGGCTTCAGCAATGTTTGAATTGCTATGTTTACAAAAATCTTTCTTTCAGAGGATAAAAAGATTACATTTTGTAGTGGTTGTCAAAGGTATCTATTAGGAATAAATTAGTAATTCAAAATTTCAATTATAGTTCATTTTAATAAAGAAAATAAATCAGGCAATAAAAACTTTTACCTGATTGTCAGAAAGCCACAAAGCTGCAAGCTCTTTAAGTTTGGTAAATGAGAATGGTAAATTCTTCAATCTGCAAAAACACAAAAAGTCTAATAGCATGGGTAAAGACGGATAAAAGTTCATTTCTAAGAATTATTTAAAATACTCTGACTTGTTGGTTTCATTCTTTTCTTGAATCATTTTTCCATTGAGCTGCCTGAACAATATTAAAAAAAATGAAAACCTCCTATTTACAACTCTTCAAATACTTCTCATTGTATCTGAATAAAAATAAAATTGTTAACATGTATGGTTAGAGCTTAAAAGGCCTGGCCCCTAAAAACCCTCCAGAAGTTTCTCTGCAACTCTTTACCTGACTCAGTTCCGTCAGCACAACTGGGCTCTCTCAGCATGCTCTTTTCTCTGGAATACTCTCTCCCATACTTCACTTTACTGAATCTCACATATCCATTCATTCTTAGCTTAAATGGCATTTTCTCTTTTCTTGACTCCTCATTTAAATTACTTCCCTCAATCTGGTTTCAAAGCACCTTGTATTTTCCTTCATGGAACATATTGCAGTTTTTAGTTATACATTTATATTTGTGATTATTTGCTTACTCTTTGCTATCCCTTCAAAACTGTAGGCTCCATGAGAGCAAAGGGCCATGCTTGTTTTACTACTCAAAGAATGTATAGCTCCCAATATTATGTCGACCTTCAAGAAGTATGTTCTTTTGCCCTTCATGCAATGTGTAGTAGATATTCAAAGGGGTAATCTTAAAAAAAAAAAAAAAAAGCACTTCTGAGATGTATAGCTTGACATTAGCCTTGGTACTCAGTCAAAATTATATATTTAGCTTTGGCTTCAGCCTTTTGAGGGCCAAAGTACTTCACAGTATCTGATATCTTTGAAAATATGCATGATCATACAGCTTACCATCAAAGCTAGTTAGCAAAGGGGGTAGTACAAACAAGGCATGCCAATGAGACTTATTACTAACTTCTGAACACTCATTTTTGAATATGGATAAATATTTTAGATATAATATAGAATAAAAATGTTCTTGTCTTTAACATATTAGAATTCTATCAGCCAATTGAGAAATAAATTTATTTTGATAATGGAAGTGGGCAATCTTACAATAATTAAAAATTAACTTTAGAGTTAATTTTATGTGCAAAAGCATTTAAACACTTCTTAAAAATCTAATAAATACGAAAAGAGACTGAAAGGCAATACAAATCTTAAAACTGTATATTATACAGATAACCCTTAGAAAAAATATAATAATCTTTCTGAGCAAATGTTTATAAAATATAAACAATATAAAGAATAACATATATTAAATTATATCACAATTCTTTTTCATATAATTGTTATGCTAATATTTATAACTTTAAGCCAAATTACTTATAAAATCTATTTCTAAATAAAAGTTATTAAAATTCACTTAAGCCATAAATTATGAAGTAAGATCTTATTGGGAGAGTTTTTCACATCATATGGTATATATTAAAAGCAGAATATCAAGTCTGCAGCATTGAAATTACATGAGTGCAGAACTATCCACAATCATGTAAACAACATCCATGATATCATCATCAATCCAGTCATATGTGTAGCATATGAAGAAACTGCTGGAAAAGGACAAGGTACCTTTGTTTTTCTTTGCTCTTCTAGTGACCTCTATTGCAAGTAAGCCCCTATTTGGTAACATAAATGTGCAGTACATTGACCATAGGAGCAATCTTGCAGCTGACAAGGCAGAGGAATCATTGTTCCTAACTATAACGTCAAACTTTAAAAATCTATCATATTTTAAATATAAAATTATAATAATCATTACTTTCAGATGACATTTCTTATTTAACATTTTTCCAAACACTTCCTTCTCTGGTGGTAATATTTAACTTTGGCTTTAACTTTAGCTGAATATTGATTTTTACTTCTGGTTGATTCACTGATTGATTCATTAAAAACATTAATTTGGCTCCATAGTGCATTCCAGCAACTGCACTAGGACATAAGATTATATTTCTGTACTGATGAAATTATTTTAAACTTCTGATATTGTGAGCTCCTCCATGTATTATTCATAAATTTTGCCCTAGCATCTAGCAGTGTGTCTGGCTCACTGTAGGTGAACTCAAGTCTGCTACAGTTGTTGAATAAGTATCTTCAAAGTATTAATAGAACTTCTAATTATGGATCATTGATAATATTTGCTAAGTATATTTTGCATATTATGAGTGAAAAGAGATTGAAAGGCAATGAAAATCTTAAAACTGTGCATCATATAGATAACCTTTAGAAAAAATATAACAACCTCTCTGAGCTAATGTTTATAAAATATAAACAAGAATATAAAGAATAACTGATATTAAATTATTTTCATTCATACCAATAATTTACTAATCTTATTTTTAAGAATATAATTAGAGATTTAAAAAGATGTCTTGCCAAAAGTAAAAAATAACATTCAATGCATTTTCCTCATTTTCCAGGCTGGTAATACAGTCAGAAGAGAAAGCAAGGTTGGTTTGACATTACTTACTCTTGATGCATAAAGCTTTGGTGCTTCCTTGTCACCTGATATTATCAATAACATTCCAAACTTTTTAATAAAATGTTTTATTCTCTTATATGGGAATATTATTTACTAATAAGTGAAGTTTTGAAATTCACATTTTTTTCCTTAAAGTAAGAAGCAAATGAGAATTCCAATGCTTATCCCGAAACCTCCAGAATCTGATTATTCTTATGATTCCATAAAAGCTAGTCTTTGATCATTTCATTACAAGGTCTCTCAGTTCTTCATATTATCAATTGTCTGACTGAAACTTATTGAAAACATAGAGCTTATGCATTATATCCTGTGATCATTTTATTTCTTAGCAGTTATTTCTAGTCAATATTTGTTTTTATTCTTTCCTACTTGAGGATAATTATCTTTTATAGAGTAGGTGGAAACAAAGATGAATTGAGGTTTGTACTTTTTCTTTTTACTCATCTATCAATATAATGCCATTATTAGAAGTAAAGGACCTATCCTTTCCTTGATCATCCTGCTCTGAACATGACTAAAGAGCCACGTGGTTGTGAGTATTCTTACTAGCACTTTGATGGAATTGAAAATATACATATTGCCCAGTTAATTTGTTGGAGACCAAAATATATACATAAAAACATATGCGTGCATACCTACATACACATGCACGTTTTTATTAATATATTTTATATATTTTTATTATAGTTATTTTCTATGTCTTCATATTATTATGAGTTCTTCATATGGGAAGGCTTTTGTATATAAATTTGCATGATTTATATTTATATAATTTTAATACATATGCTTTTGATATAATCAAATAACAAAATTTAGAAATACTTGGTTTAAAAAAATTCACCTTCTGCTATTTTACAGAAAGTATCAATATTTGCATTCCATACACTTCAAAAGACAGAAAATGTTGTCAAAACTATAGGCATAAAAACTATAATTTGCTTTCTGCAAATAACTAATATGTGATTGTAAAATGTTGGAAAAATACCTGTTGTCACTCAAATTTAGGACTCTAAGTTTCTGCATCTGTCCAATCTCTTCAGGAAGAAATTCTAATTTGTTGGAGCGTAGAGACATGACTGTAACATTCTTACAACTTCCAATCTGTAGGTAACAAAAGAAAATAGGTAAAAAAAAAATCAGAGCATAATACTATTTTACATTAATTTTTCTAATTTTTAAAACTAAGCAATAGATTTTATTTTTAGCTTTCTTTTAATATGTGCAACATTTTATTTTTATAATGTAGCTCTTTAAAATATATGTATATTATATATATCATTTTAGCTATTAAGGCAATTTATATCAGATATTCTTTTACATATTAAAAATGAAGAATATTCTTTATAATTTTATGCTTAAAATACTTGCTAACATTATTGTTTTTATATATCATATATTTTTGTCTGTCAAAGTGAGTACTGATATATCTTTGTTTATAACAGAAGATCATATACACTAAAAAAATAAAATATTGTTGACATTTCCTAGGCAAAGTTAGTTTTGTTTCATATTACAGTGTTTTTTGTCACTTTTAATCACATATTTTGGCTCTAAAATAATTATATATTGATTCTTGTTGCATCATTATAAGAGTGTTTAGTAGAAAATGTTCAATTGAAAATGTATTTCACATACAGCAAACTTGAGCACAAGGTAAATTAAAAATTACTTTATACTTTTTTGATATTAGTAAATAAAATCTTACTTAGATGTAAAAATTAACAGAATCTCTTAGGGGATCCTGAAGTTAAAATAATATTATAATGCACCATGATACCTTCAAAAGCATATGTACATATAAAAAGTTTGCTAAAGAAATTAAAATGTAATTACTTTAAAATATTAGTTCTAACTATTCTTAAAAGCAAAAGATATAAATTAAGCAACTAAATGGTATTTCTGAACATGAATTAACTTATATTTTCTTACTTTTTTTATTTGTATGCAATGTTTAAGTCAAATGCATTTTCTGGGTCAAATATAAACACTTGTCATTTAAAATAGAATGATTAGCAAATATATGTGCAGAAAATTCCTATGTATAGTCACAGCTTGACTCATGAATCTACATTGCTATTCTGCCTGTTAAGATTTTACTCCAAAACAGATTCATTAAAAGTTAAGGAATAGAAAACAAGTTCATTTCTCACTTCTCTGGGTAATTCTGGAAGGAAATTCTCATCAACTGCTAATGTCCGAAGACTATGAAGGTAACCAATGGTAGAAGGTAGTGACTCCAGTTCATTACAGCTACAGTCAAATTCTTCTAATAAAGATAAACTGAAAAGTTAAATACAGTAGTTAGATACTTTAAAAGTTTAGATGGCAAAATGTTTTGAAAAAGCCACATATCCAAAATTTACCAAGACAAAGTTATTCATGTGGTGATAGCATAATACTATATAAATTTATCAGCTCAGTCAAATGATTTAATACCATCAAAGAAGTGGTTTAACTTGGTAAAATAAATATAGTTTATTTTTTCCCTTTCTAAATTTCCCTGTTATTTAACAGCCTTGAAAATGACAAAATAATGTTTTATTTGTTTACAACTTAGGTATTCTTTGTAGCCTGATGTTCAGAATGTGTATTCTTGGAACGAATGAATGTAACTGTCATGGGGTAAGTAGAAGGATGGAGAGGGCAGGTCCAGGGGTTGGGAGAAACAATAGAAACAAAAACACTGATGAAATTCTAGGTATTCACTAAGCATTTGAGAGATTAAAGAAAAAAAAAAAACAACCAAATCTCTTCCTCATAAAAACTCTTTAAGATGTCTAATATTTTAAAGGCCATTTTATAGATAAGAAAATTGAGGCTTAAACGTGCTAAGTAACTTAATCAAGGCCACACAAAATAACAACCCTAAGAATTAAACGCAGACAGTAAGCCTTTACTGCATTATCCTGTCTGTTAGCAGGTGCTATGGACAGGGCTCATTTCATCCTGCAGATGTGTTTTGTGTGACTTATATGGTGATATTTTAGAAAGTGTTTCATTATTTATTTAAAATTTTACATAATGATCCAGATTTTTGATGCCTTTTGAAAAGGAGAAAGATCTGTCAATAGTGGGTCTATATTCTTCCATGACAAGTAACAGAAATGGATTAATAGCTGCTGTCTTCAAATGGGCATAGCTCTTCAGTTAGCCTCCAGTTTGTCACAATCCCGACCAGTCCATGCTTAGCTGGCTTTACTGTAGATCTACAGAAAGGAATTGTATGGATACACATTGAAATTATCACAAGGAAACAAGACACTTCAATGCCTGGTTTGAGATAGCTGGGAAAAAAGTACTTGGCACAGAGTACGCAACAGATACACTGTACAGGTATTGATTGACTTACCACCTATGCAACTTACGACCATTCGACTTTACGACCACAATCGCTAGCCACGACTGCTCCGCGTCTGGCAGCGCAAACGTTGCCCAGCTGGGCGTACGACAGTGCAGACCAGCTTCTGGCAGCACTACCATCTCCGCGTGCACCATTTCAACTGTACATATAGCCTACTCAACTTACGACCAAATCGTGTTACGACCGGTCTGTGGTCCCGACCGTGATCGTAAGTCGAGCACTAGCTGTAGTTACTGTTGGTATTGTTGAAATTATTATTACACTGTTCTTACTATTCTATTCCTATTATATTGTTATTATTATAATAGGAAGAAACCCCCAGGGGTGAAGATTCCACCAATGTAAACGGAAAAATGAATTCAAGTTAGGTGGAGTAAGGCTGTAGAATTAGCATCCTTTTTTTTTTTTTTTTTTTTTTTTGAGATGGAGTCTTGCTCTGTCATCCAGGCTGGAGTGCAGTGGCACAATCTCAGCAATCTCAGCTCAATGAAATCTCCACTTCCTGGGGGTTCAAGAGATTCTGCTGTCTCAGCCTCCTGAGTAGCTGGGATTATAGGTACCTGCTACCACACCTGGCTAATTTTGCATTTTTAGTAGAGATGGGGTTTGCCATGTTGGCCACCTGGTCTCAAACTCCTCACCTCAAGAAATCCACCCTCTTCGGCCTCCCAAAGTGCTGAGATTACAGGTGTGAGCCACTGTGCCCAGACAGCATCCTTTTTATGTTAAAACTAGCTAGTTTGAACATAATTTGCTCCCATTATTTAGTTAGTAATTGAACACTGAAATTAAGTATACGTGTTGAAGTCACTTAGAATGGATTTGTGTCGCAGCTTTGTAACTTACTAACTTTATTATATTGGGTATCAATAAATTAAACACAGACCACCACAGCTCAAAAAACAAAGCAGATTTTATTTATCTGACAGGCAATGGAATACATCAGGGAAGAAGTTCACTGAGTAACACTCTGAAGGGAAAAAATCAGTGACGAAATGGGGACTGGTCATAGCGGGTCATGATGACTATACTCACTAAGGGTTGAAAACTTGTATTATGGAGAGGATGAGATGAGTGCACAAGTCTGTGTCCAGCTATACAAATCAAGTACCATTGTCCACCGGTCAGAAAAGAATTTAATGCAATTAGGACCAGTCTGACTCTGACCGTGGTCATTCAAACTTCATTATCTTAACAGATTCAGCTGGTTAGAACCAGTTGTGGTGAAACACAATATTCAGTTTTGCATAATAGCTCTTAGCAAAGTGTTGCTTAAGTAAAAAAAATTCCTTTTGTATGAACAAATCCTAGAAATTCTAAGCCCCAGATTCTTTATATTTACAATGAGGATACTAATAATGCGTGCCTCATGCAGTTGCTCTAAAATGAAATGTTAAGAACTTAGCACAGTACCTGTCATGAAATACATGTTCAGTGTACTTTTCCTCTTATTAACAGCATACCAGTTAAATTTGTTTCAACACGCTTTGAGGCCCCTTGTTTGCAGGGATGGTTATATTGCTGGGATGCCAGGTGTACACAACTCTGTTACTCTGTGCATGCATGTTTGCGAAGGCAGAAATCCATATATGTGAGAGATCCAGTAACAGAGTTTGTTTCTCATTTTTCTTCTTTTTTTTTAATAAAACATGTTTTGAAGTTAGTCTTGGTCGTAGCAAGGTGGTTGTCACCTTGCACAGTTCCAATGTATGCAAATTTCAGTTGTGATGTTTCATTAAACAACAGTAGTCTCCCAACAGCCTGGCTCAAATTTCAGTTACTTTGGTATTTTAACTGAGTAACTGCATAAAGTATCTCACCTTCTTCAGTCCACAAATCACAATGTGAATAACAGATGTACCTTGTGATCAGGGACTGATTACATCACTTCCTTCAAAGTCTGTCAATGACTGGTCATTGCCCATCTGTTGTTCAGCCCACACACAGACAGTAAAACATGTGTTGCCTTCCTGTCTCTTAGCAGTAGATAGATACTATAGACCAAATAATTTAACCATTAAAGCACCACAACTATTGGATAAAGCTCTTGGTCACCGCAATTCTCTTGCAGATTGAAATTAAAATCTGAAAATTTGCTTTATATCACCAAGGACAATGTCATTAATCCAGCCTATAGACCAAGGAATTATTTCAACTTTCAGTGTATTATCTTACACAGACTTTTGAATAGGCTATTCATGCTACAACTGGTGATCATGTAGTTTCTTTACCTGTGTTCTAGAAGAAGTATGACATGAAATATACAATTGAAAATATTCAAACATCATGGCAGGAAGTAACAGCAGGTAATATGTATACAGCACAGAATAAACTTTTAGCACTGTGATGGTTAATACTGACTGTGAACTTGATTGGTTTGAGGGATACAAAGTATTAATCCTGGGTGTGTCTATGGGGGAGTTGCCAAAAGAGATTAACATTTGAGTCAGTGGGCTAGGGAAGGCAGATCCACCCTTAATCTGGTGGACACCACCTAATCATTTTCCAGCAAATGTGAAGCAGGCAGAAAAACGTGAAAAGGCAAGATGGGCCTTGCCTCCCATCCTACATCTTTCTCCCATGCTGGATGCTTCCTGCTCGCAAACATTGGACTCCAAGTTCTTCAGTTTGGGACTAGGACTGGCTCTCCTTGCTCCTCAGCTAGCCAATGTGATCCTGTAAGTTAATACTTAATAAACTTGCAATATATGTATATTTCCCATTAGTTCTGTTCCCCTAAGAGAACCCTGACTAATAGAAGCACATTGTACAAATAAATTTGAATCTAGCATAAATGGAATCATAGAAGAAATAGCTGCCCATGGGAATGCTGACCCTGCTACTACTAGAAAGACTCTAGATGAGCTTCCGGAAGGCCTAGTGAAGGCAAACTTATATACATAAATGAGGAAAGTGTGATGAAAAGAATGAAGATGTCCCAGAGGAAGTGATGCTTGCAATAAACCTCACATTAAAGGAAATCTCAGAGATATTTCATGATACTGAAAGCACGAAAGATAAAATTTTGGAAGTAGATTTAAACTTAAAAAGGAACATGACAATTCACTAACGCACGGAAAAGATGCTCACTCTGTTTAACAGCATATCATGAAAAGAAGGCAAGCATTGTTCAAGCTAACTTTGATGTGTTTTTTAAATTAAAATAAGCTTTAATTCTCAGTGTTTCTAATGTTTAATATTACAGTGTACAAAATAACTGTTAGTCACTATTTTTTCATTTTCCTATACATTTGTAATCTACATTTACAGTATATAATGCTTGGATAAAAGGTTTTAAAGACCTTTTGTAAGAACAATCATAATTTTTCCCATTGATTATTAAAGACTGTTTTGCACAGTTTCAGATTGCATGGTCATTTTTATGATCCCCTTGATACTATGATTTATAATAAATACATATTTGACCTTCATCCGGTTCTTGACATAGAACTCTTAAAACCCTTGGAACTGCCAAAGTGATAAGTGCCTTTTAGTATGCAAATGAAATAACTTATGGCTAAGGGCTCTGGGATAGCCTCAGGATGGGGGCTGATTGCCAAAGGACCCACCCTGTAATTAGAGGGTTGGAACTTTCAGTCTCACCCTCTGACATCTGGGGAAGGGAGAGAGGCTGAAGGTTGAGTTGATCAGCAACGGTCAATGATGTAATCCATTAGGCCAATATAATGAAGACTCCATGAAAACTCGGAAGGTCAAAGCGTGGAGAGCTTCCATGTTGCCAAACACATGAAAGTGCTGGGCAGATGGCACAACCAGCAAGGACATGGAAGTTCTGCACCCTTCTCACACACCTTTCCTTTTGTATCTGTTCTTGTGGCTGCTCTTCTGTATCCTTTGTAATATCCTTTATAATAAACTGGTTAATGTGTTTTCCTGATTTCTGTGAGCCATTCTAGCAGGTGATTGAGCCTCAAGAGGGAGTGATATGAAGCCACAATTTATGGATGGTCAGCCAGAAGTACAGGAGGCCTGGACTTGTGATTGGCATCTGAAGAGGTGGGATAGTTTTGTGGGACTGAGCCCTGAACCTGTGGGGTCTGATCTTAACTTCAGGTAGATGTGTCAGAATTGAGTTAAATTGTAGGGCACCCAGCTGGTATCCACAGAGAAATGGAGAATTGCTTGGGGTGGGATATCTCATAAACATCAGTGATCAAAATTAGCCTGTGTTCAGTGTTGATAATTCAGAAGGAAAAACAGAAATTGTTTGGTGGTTTCTTTCTCCCTTTCCCTTTCCCTTTTTCCATTTCCCTTCTCTCTCTCTCTCTCTCTCTCTCTCTCTCTCTCCTTTCTTTTTGGCAGAGTCTTGCTCTATCACCCAGGCTGGAGTGCAGTGGCACAATCTTGGCTCATTGTAACCTCTGCCTCCCAGGTTCAAGCGATTCTCCTGCCTCAGCCTCCCAAGTAGCTGGGATTACAGATGCCTGCCATTGTTTGGTGATTTCTATAGAATCCTGCACTACCTTTTAATAACCTGTATTAAAAAGACATTTTGACTGCACCATGGGCAATAATAAATTAATAATTTAGAGCCTGAAACCATTTTACATCTTTGGGTTGCAACAAAGAGCTATTAAATGCAAAACATATATTCCTCAATGATCTTTGAAATTCCAAATATTCAAACTCATAACCTATAATTCCAGCTGACTTTATTGATGGCTATTGTGTTAAAAATCATTTAAGATGTTTTTAATACAAAATCTTGTATTAAAACAGTTATCACATTTAATCAGATTATCACTGGCATTTGTAATGAAGTCTAAAAATAGACCAAAGGTTACCTTTATTTTTTAGATGTTTTATTTCTATAATTGTAGAAAGTAAAAATAAGTTGCAAAGAATGTATGAAGTACTTTGAAGTGGTGTTTCCCAAACTTCAGTGTGCATGCCAATCACAAGAAGAACATAATAAAATGCAGATTATGATTCAGTGGTTTGGGGTGAGGCCCAGGTCCTGCATTTATAACCAGCTTCTAGATGATGAGATGCTGCCAGTGCAGGGAACACACAACACGTTGCAAGGATTTAAATAAAACCCTTCCAAATCTTTCAACAGTATCATTTAAACACATAAAATAGACATTTATTGACATTAAAATACATATAACTATTACAAGAGTTGTGTTTAGGTCATGTACGCTTCAGAATGAATGATGCTACTGAGAGTAATAATGTTTGAAATCAACAGTATTGACTTCAGTTTCTAAAAATATTCTTTATACTTTTCTCTACTTTAGCATCATGTTCATGAGTTGCTCTTGGAAGGGAAAAATACTGTGTCATCAACCCTCAATTACCTAGCTAATATGGAAGAAAGATTGTGAATATGTTACATAGATAATTTATAATTTAACTTTAACATCATTTATGACCATTAGACACAATCTATGATCAATGTAGATGATAATAAATATAAAAACAATTGGCTTTGGGCTTCACCTTCTTAATTCACTTTTAATTCTTAACAGAAGTAATGTAATTTAGTGGAAAATAGTTAGACAGGCATGGGCTTCAATTCTGGTGTAGATACTTAATAGGTGAGTAACTTTTATCTGACCTTTACCTAGTATTAACCCCTGTTTTCTCGCCTATAAAATTGGTTGACAATATCTAACATATAGAGTTTCAATAAAGATTAAATATATGCTAAGCCTCTGAATGCTAAATGGAATAGATATCACATTCCATTAAAGTGGCCTGTTATGAGGTAGAGTACCCTGAAAAAAACAATCTATTTCTTATATATGTAAAAGTTGTAATATTTATTCCCTTGGTAAGATTGATTGTTTCATAAAATAAAACTGCCTCTATTTGATAAAATGAAAAATTGTTAAGATGTGGGGGAGGTAAACAAATTTCAGATGACTCTGAAGAACTGTTATTATATTAATAAAAATTTAGTAGAGAAGTAGAGAGGAATATAGGAGAGAGAGAAAGAGAGGGTGGCAGAGGCAGGGAGGAAGGGAATGAGGAAGAGGGAGAGAGATACAGAGAGAGAGAGAGAGAGAGAGAGAGACTTGTTTGGCAAAGATGAGCTGCTTAAATGTTCACTGCCTAAAAATGCCAATATAGCTCAAAGTAGACACCAAACTGCAGCCAGACAGCTGGGATTGGAGTCTAGACCCTCATAATTACTAGTGGGAATATCTTAGTCAAGTTACTTAATTACAGTGTACCTTAGTTTCATCACTGAACAAAAGTGGGGGACAGCAGTATTTAACCCTGTGTAATAGGCCTAAATACACATAGAGGAATTAATACATGTAAAACACAGCATGGGCACATAGTCAATGCTAAGTAACTTTTGCTATTATACTCATTTTCAGAGATTCTATAATCAATTTCATTTAATTTAGGCTAGGAATCAAGTTTTAGGTTCCATTCTTAATTTTCTTTTTAACGTTAGATAAGCTGCTTGGGCTGCTTCTAAATAATGGTAGGAAATTTGCAAACTTTAGTCAGATGAATTCTTTTCTATACTGTTTTCCAAATAAACACTATTCGTTTTAGTACTAAATCCCACAGCCTGTGCTAAATTCAGTGAAAGTACGATGAAAACAGCATTCATTAGAAATGTAATCATCTAGATTTTACCTCTGAAATGTTGACTGATTTTAAGCAGTTATCATTATCATACAGATAATAAACTTTTCATTTGAGCCCAATTTTCCTATCTATCTAAAACAACTGGAAAATTTTGCTTTCCTTTTCACTATTTAGAAAGTTGATTAGACTGTCTGAAAATCAAATTTGCAAAAAAATTAGATTATTGGAGAAAAATATCACCCAAATGTGAAATATTGTTTAAGGTATTTTTTTAAAGAACATCTGTAACCTATGAGTAGAGAATAGCTTCACTCTTTAGCAAAGACTATTTTTTTTTAAAAAAGATACTATATGTTCCAAGTTAGGAGACTGAAAGATTTTTTTTTTTTTTTTTTGAGACGGAGTTTCACTCATGTTACCCAGGCTGGAGTGCAATGGCATGATCTCGGCTCACCGCAACCTCCGCCTCCTGGGTTCAGGCAATTCTCCTGCCTCAGCCTCCTGAGTAGCTGGGATTACAGGCACGCACCACCATGCCCAGCTAATTTTTTGTATTTTTAGTAGAGACGGGGTTTCACCATATTGACCAGGATGGTCTCGATCTCTTGACCTTGTGATCCACCCGCCTCGGCCTCCCAAAGTGCTGGGATTACAGGCTTGAGCCACCGCGCCCGGCCTTTTTTTTTTTTTTTTTTTTTTTTTGAGACGGAGTTTCGCTCTTGTTACCCAGGCTGGAGTGCAATGGCGCGATCTCGGCTCACCGCAACCTCCGCCTCCTGGGTTCAGGCAATTCTCCCCCAGCCTCCTGAGTCGCTGGGATTACAGGCACGTGCCACCACCATGCCCAGCTAATTTTTTGTATTTTTAGTAGAGACGGGGTTTCACCATGTTGACCAGCATGGTCTCGATCTGCTGACCTCGTGATCCACCCGCCTCGGCCTCCCACAGTGCTGGGATTACAGGCTTAAGCCACTGCGCCCGGCCGAAAGATTTCTTAACTAACAAAAAATATGGAAACATTTCTTGCATGCAGGAGTAAGTACTACAATTAATATTGGTCCACATAAACAGTCACAATCCTGAAATGCTGGGGAAGGAAGCAGAGGAGGAAGTAGGCAGTAGAGGAAGAGGGCTCTTAAATGTATATCCTTAGTGGTTTTGTGCTTTAACTGAAATTGTATACAATCATCAGTGAAATTCCATTTGATCATTACTTTGCACTTTTCTCAATAACTTTGTGTGAGCAGATGTGAAGATGCCATTATTACTCTGAGAAACACCATGAATTTTTAAAATTTTCTGTTTTAAATTGCTCTAAGTCCTTTGACTTGAAAACCAACCACTATGATTCAAAACAGTTTATTCTTCAGGACTCTGTCACAAAGCATGGAAACAATTTCAAACACCTCATCTCCTAAGAGTAGATGTTTTAAGTTTAAAAGATAGAGATGTTATAGACTGAATGTTTCCCTCCAAAATTCATATGTTGAAGTGTTAACCCCCAATGTGATGGTATTTGGAGATGGGGCCTTAGGGAGGTAATTTAGGGTTGGATAAAGTCATAAAAGTGAGGCCCTCATGATGCGATTAATGCCTTTGTAAGAAGAGAAACCAGGGCTTGCTTTCCCCCCGAACAATCAACCCATGCAAAGAAGAGGTCATGTAAACTCACAGCAACACGGTGGCTGCCTACAAGCCAAGAGAAGAGGGCTTAGAATAAAACCTACCTTGCTGGTGCCTTGGACTTGGACTCCCCAGCTTCCACAACAGTGAGAAGTAAACATCTATTGTTTAAGCCACCCCATCTATGATATTTTGTTATGTTAGCCTGAGCAGACTAAGACACTGTATTATTACTACATTTGCAAATACTTATAAAATATTTTTCTTTTTTAGAACTAGATATTTCATTCATGTTATATCACCAGACCTCACATAGATGAACATAAGTAATAATCAATAAATGTCTTTTTGGATTTTACTACTAATAAAACAATGACTACTGAAGCCTTCAATGACTTATTGATGGCTATCTAGTTCTAAGTGCCACAGAAGCCTCTGACAATTATTATTATTTCCATTTTAATGAGAAATAATGAGAAAAGTGTGGCTCTGAGACATGAATTGACTTGCCCATGGTCCGTTAGTGAAAGGGTGGAGAAGCTAGGATTGAAACTGAAGTCTAGTTTCAAGGCTTGCAAACAGTCCTCTGTGCCATACTGTCTAGGCACAATGAAGGAGACGAGAAATGTTCCAGACATGATCCAGCCCTCAATGAGCCTATATTCTAGCTGGGAAGCCATGGCAAAATAAGTAAAAAGTTAACTGATGATACAAAACATAAACATGAGACTGATATTAAATCTGGAAAAAGAAATAACAAGTCAGCAGTGTTTCTCTAACTTGTATACAGAGTCCTCCAAAATTATTTGTCCATGAGGCTTGCTTTTATGATATTGCTATTAATAACCTTTGGCAAGTCACTTCACATCTCAAAACCAAATGTATCCCCCTTCAGGATAGAGAAGAAGGGATTTATTTAGCTTTGCATAGGCGCTTAGATTTTTCGATTCCTAGTCCACAGTCTTTGTTTGACCATACTCTATGAAGGAATGGCTTATAAAAACACCCATTCAGATTTCTGAGTTTTCACTGCTTTCATCCAAGACTATAAAGCTAAAAAGATAAGGCTCAGTATGCGGTATTTCCTTTGCATCTAGATTTATGGGGCTTATTGAATTATCAAATATAAAGTTATTTACACAATGGGTGACTCAACTATCACATACATTAAGAGGCATCACATATACTTCAGTTAACAGCTTGGCATTGAAATTTGGTGACTTCTCTCTGCTTCTGTTTCTGTATCTGTTCATGGGGACATAATACATATCAAATAGTATTATGAAGCTAATGAAGCCTTTAAGTAAATAAGATAATACTGGTAAAGAAAGCACCAAACATGAGGTCTGGAACACTGTGAGTACCAAAAAAAGACTTCATTATCATTTTTATTTGATATTCAACTCTTAGAGCTGCTGAAATTCCTAGGCACATGGGAAGGTTCAGCAACAATAAAATAACTAATTTTATAAGTCATTTGGCACAAAAGTTGTGGAATCTATTTTAACTGTGAGAAATGATGAAAAATGAATTCTTCCAGCAATTTTTAAGATAAGTCTGAAATATTATAATATTCCATGTGCAGAATATTTTTGGTTGCTGCATCTGGTCTTCTTATTTCTAGGCTTTCATTGCCCCAAGTTACAGGTAGAATGTTTCACTAAAAACATAAATTATTTGGCCATTTATGAAACTTTTATTTTTGATAAAACTTTTTAATACTTTTAAGATAATTATCCATTAAAAATTAAAATGAAAATAAAATGAAGTATGTGAATAACCTAGCATCCATATTCACTTGCATAATTTCTCTTTTTCTTAATTTGTATTTTAACTCTGAATCAAGGCATTCAGTAGGAAAGTAGGTAGGTGCATGACAGTTCTAAATATGAAGCCATACTCATTACAAACATCATCAATGTTTGATATTCTCATCCTCTTACTAAAGAAGACTGATTTCGATTCCTGTGTATTTGTTCTGATTACTATATAACAACTATATAGGAATCAAAAACAAAAGTAAGTCAGGATCTAGTGTTTGTAATTTTCAGAAGCTTTATACAATTCTGGAACTGGGAAACAAAAACAATCTTAACTGAGGTGAGGCATATACATTATGAGACAGAATAAAAGAATGAGATGACATAAAATAAAAATTGTAAGTTGTGAAAAGTATCATGAAGGAAACAGCAGGAACAGGGACAGGAAATTTGCTGGTGATTATATTGGTGGAAGGTCTTTTAAGGAAGACCTCACTGGGGAAGAGATATTTAAATCTAGATTGATAGCCTTCCCGTGAACTTGTAGCGCTTTTTTTTTTTTTTCTTTTTCTTTTTTTCTGAGACGGAGTTTCACTCATGTTACCCAGGCTGGAGTGCAATGGCGCAATCTCGGCTCACCGCAACCTCCGCCTCCTGGGTTCAGGCAATTCTCCTGCCTCAGCCTCCTGTGTAGCTGGGATTACAGGCACGCACCACCATGCCCAGCTAATTTTTTGTATTTTTGGTAGAGACGGGGTTTCACCATGTTGACCAGGATGGTCTCGATCTCTTGACCTCGTGATCCACCTGCCTCGGCCTCCCAAAGTGCTGGGATTACAGGCTTGAGCCACCGCGCCCGGCTGTAGCGCTATTTTTTACATCACCGAGGCGCTTGTGACAAGGGCAGAACCCAGGCCCTTCAGGTTCCAGACCTACTGGATCAGAATCTGCCTTTTAAACAAAATTCCCAGATAATTTGGATGCTTACTGAAGTTTAAGAGTATGGACCTAGAGGATGTGAAGTAGTCAGCCTTATGAAGAATAGGAAAGGAATATTTTTGGTAGAAGTAACAACAAATAAAAAAGCCATGGGACAGAGAAAAGCCTGGCTTATTGGAGGCCCAGCAGAAGGGCCAGTATGGTTGAAGTGTAGTGAACAAGAAGAGTGGTAAGATTATTGAATGGTAGATGTGATTACAGTTATGTGTCACTTAATGACTGGGATAAATTCTGATAAATATATCGTTAGGTGATTTCATTATCGTGTGACCATTACAGATGTACGTACACAAACCTAGATGGTGTAATCTATTACACGCCTATGTTTTATGATATAGCCTATTGTTTCTAGGCTACAAAACTATACAACATGATGTGATTGCACTGAATACTGTAAGCAGTTATAACACAATAGTATGTATTTGTGTATCTAAACATAGAAAAGATACAGCAAAATTACAGTATTATAATCTTATGGGAATACAGTCCTACATGTGGTATACTACTGGCATCACTGTACTATCATTATCATCAGGTCTGTATAAGCTGTTTATATATTTTATAATAACATTTCTTAACTTTGTAGCATGAATTTTTTGTTATATTCTGGCAAAGTTTCCCCAGTAATTAGTAGGAAAGTCCTATAGCAAAGACCCCTATACATTTGTGTTCTCAAAGGCAAATAGGGTGGGAATTGAAAGTACTCCCCTACTCCAAAGCCATTATTGAGTAAAGAGTCCAGAACTAGAGTGGATGGCAGCAGCTTTCTGGGCTCCCAGGGCCTACAGTGAGGAGAGCACAATGTGCCAGTAAGTCTGGAAATGGAACGGGAGCTGCACAGAAGACCTGGGCCTATGGTTTCACGCCTTTGGATACCCTATTTCTCAAGTAGTTACATCCCTACTACAGATGATTTCAAAAAATAATTTCTGGAAGATATACATCCCAAATTTTGTCTACTTTTTCTTTTATAAATTATAGTTCCACATCTCTCATGCTGGTTGCCCTCTTGTCAATTCATATAGATGATGTCCAGAACTGACAGAATCAGAAGTGTCAGAGAACACCTGAACTATTAGTACCTATTAATTTTGAGTGGACACTTCTGTCTACCAAGCTAATGCTTCAGTGGTTTTCTGGACAATTCCATTGTTATATTGGCTAATATTGAGTATGGCCAATCAAAGCACTGATTTCTCCCTACTCCCTAAGAATCTCTACTAAGTTCTACTGGGTTTTTCAACAAAGCACCCACCCTGTCCAGCTCTTTTGAAACATTGCTTCTGCCATCCAACATAAGCATTTTTTCTGGCTTTGTGGCATCTGAAATTTAATGAGAATGAGCAGCTTTCAACAAGAAGCTTCACTATTATGCCTTCTCAGTGTTCATAGATGCTCTAATTCTCAGTCATTCACCCTGCTTTTCTGGAATAAGCCTGTTGTCCGAGAAACTGAAGGCTGCTGACAGCCAACTGATATTTCTAAATCTGTTCCTTTTGAATATAGTATTATAAAAGCTTATACCAAGTCACTATTTAAACAGCTCAGTTTTCTCCACATTTATAATTCAACTACCAGGAAGATTTCAAAGGGCATGACTAAATGCTAGTGGTAACATAAGAACTAAGACGTAGTTTAGGTTATGTGTACAGAGCCAGGCTGCAAGCCCCACTTGGCTGCTGGGAAGGAGACAGAGTTAGACCTGCAGGTTGCCTGTTCCTGAGGCAAAGTCTGGCATGAGGTACTGCTGGTGAAGGTCGGAGGCAGAAACTCACTTTGGGGTGTGATAGGAGCTCAAGGCACGCATGTACCCAGTGTTGGTGATGGGCTAAAACCAGACTCCAGAAAAAGCTGGGATCGCCTCACCTAGGGGGTCAAGAGGCCAAAATTCTGGCTGAAAATTACCAGCAAAGCTAGTTCTCAAGATGACCAAAGTCAGGGTTCCACTTTCTACTGTAAAAGCTACCTTTCTTTGTCTATTTGTAGACTATGGATGCTCTTTAATTTGCCTTCAAAGAGCCAGGGTAATTAGTTTTATAAAAAATATGAACATAAGTGGCAAATATCAATCATGACATTAGTAGGAATAAAAGAAGTTGAATTCAGTTTCCTGTGAGTATTGATCCAAAGAAGAAAGATTAGTGCCTATTTTAGTGCCTGCTTTTTAAAAAGCATTGGGTTGATAAAGATAATTACTTTTGTGTATCCCTAAAGTTAAGTTCTCTGTGTTCTATACTGGAGAAAATGCAAATAACTGTAGAGAGAAACATATTGTATGGTGAGGGCATTTGAGCATAAAAAAATGGCTGAGACTTTTACTCCTCTTCAAAGTTTGAACATCTGAGCTTAAATTCTAGCAACTTGTTCCACTATATAGAAGTGAAGCTTTCTAGATCAGGGACTACATGCTGACTTGGCGGGTGATGAGGGGATGATGGGGAGAAGGATCGGGGGATAGGTGACAGACATGTTCAATGTCTTCATTGAGGTGGTGATAATTTCAAGGCTTCTTTATGTCCAAACTTATCAAATTATAGACTTTAAACGTGCAGTTTTTTGTATGTCAATTATACTTAATGATGACTATTTAAAAAATGAAGACTTTCCCCTCCTAGGTATACCAAATTTGTTAAATTAAGGATTTATATGATTCTTCATGCTAAGATGTAGGGCAAGGTTTCAATAAAATGCCCTTATATAATTTCAGAATGAAGACAGCCTCTATTGATTTCTCACTTTACACAGATTATAAACAAAAGCACTTCAGTGGAACATTGATAATAATAGAGAGTTCTAAAAGAATTGTAAATCAAATGTTAATGACAATATAAAATTAGAAATAAATTGTTATCAAATAAATGGAGTACATTTTATTTTTAAAAGGCAATGTTAGACTTTCATCTTGAAGTTTTAAAAAATGCTAGCTAAAGCAGATGCTTTTCTCTTTAGCTTCTAAAAATACATTAAGATTCTATAAATATCGAATGTTACTAATAATGTAGTGGTAACATACACATATTGCAGAGACTTATAAAAATTGGTTTGATTTTGCAAGAGATAGTCAAGTGAACTCAAAATGGCTACTCATTCAAAAACCACAAACTAATAATATCTGAAAAATACCAGCAAGAGTATAATTGGAGGTCTGGGTAATCATTTTGCTTGTGAAAGTTTCATGAGTAAATATTTCTCATGAATTATATAGCTGGATGTCAATGCAATGTTTAGACATAAAATTAAATTAAGATATATACAAATATATATAAATATGGTTTAAAATAAGCTGACAGATGAACAGGATTATTGGTATCTTTAGTAGAAAACATTTTGAAGTAGAAAACTCAATATATCCTTTAGTTTCTGGCTTTAGAGAGGCTAACTGGTATGAAAAGTTGGCACTTACTTTCCGATTGTATTGGGTAGTATTGTAAGTTGATTGTCATCTACTTTTAGAGTAGTTAGTTTTTTCAAAAGTCCTAAAACAGAGAAGAAGGTTGATTAATACATAAGAGCAGATTTATGACAGGAAATGTGATATAAATGAAATCAAATGAATCACTTGTGATGAATGCTTGGCATGCTAATTGGCTACACTCTGCTAACACACACTCATAAAACTGATGTTTGTGTGTAGTCTAATTTTGACTTTCTAGTTGCAAAAGAATTTCTTACATCAATGACAGTTCAAGAATATCAATGCAGAAAAATAAACAAAACATACAGCTTCACATACACCCCAGTTGACACTAATAATACTACATTTCCCTTTTGTATTCTTCAGCAAATGGACCAGTTGAAATTTTTCAAGCCAGCTGTGATTTAATATTTAATTAACTCCTAAGCAGTAATAACTAACATCCTGTTGTGATACAAATTGAAAACAAATTTGAATTAAGGCCAATAATCAACAAAAATGAATACTGAGGTATTGTGATGCAGGGGTTATAATTATGTTCTTGGAAATTTACAACATATGACCTCATATTCTTTTTGGCACCGTAAATCCTGACTTGGATCAGCAGTAAGTACAAACTCTTAGAACTGGCCAAGAATTTAAGTTACAACTATTTATCTTTCACTATCTGATTTATGGCCTCCATACCCTTACGGCTTGCTCTCTTCCGAGGGTTTTAATGAGCAATAGCCACACATTAATTGAAGAACAGCTGCATTTGGCATAATCAACTTCCTTATCCAACCATAAAATAACCTACAGTATTGATATGGTTTAAATAGACCAAATCCAAGGGCAAAGCTTTAATATTTAACAAATTTTGTTTTATATTGTTCTATGAATGTACACTATAGATTACTGCATTCTGCAAACAATCATTCTAATTAACATAGTTGCATGGTCAAATATGTTTTGAGACATGCCAAATTAAACAAAATTAAATAGCTTTCTTTAATAGTTTTTCTGGAAGCATTTAATATACTAATGTGACTCTCTAGAGTTGTTATGGAATTCGTGTGTGTGGGGTGGTGGGGTGATGCAGAGTATGTTGTCAAACTAGCATTTTGTGAACATGCTTTGAGAAACTGGCTATAGATCATGCCCATATTTCTCAAGTATTTTGAGGGTTCCTTAAAGGCATACAGTAAGTCACAGAAAAATCTGAAATAAAGCTGTGACTGCACTTCACATTTCAGTATGCTCAGTTACATATTCTTCAGAAGCACTCAGAATCTCTACTGCAGTGGAAAGAAATGTTGTCACTATCAGGCTATTATAAGTAAATATCTGGGAGCTGAATACATCTGCTTGAAAACAACATCACCTGGGTAAGGGACAATTCACACTGCGGCAATTTATCACTGAAGTTTGAGCATCCACTGCCACATCCATCTATGTTCAAAAGGTGATTGAATCATTTTAGCTTCTTTAGAGCTTATGTTAAAATATCAGCCTTGGAAATATAAGAGAACACCTGAGCTTGTTTTTCAGTTGTGGAAAGAAAACAGGAAAGTATAAATCATAGCTAAGATTTCTGTGACTTGGTAGCCTGGATCAGACGAGTGCACCCGTCTGCTAGTGGAGCTGGAGGTGGGCTGATGGTCTCAAGATCACTCAGTTGGGTCACAAGAAGTTCGGGGGTGGGTTACAGATGGCTGAACAAACATCACAAAGTCAGGGTACAAAGTACTTTCAGAGGATCATGGTCTATAAGTCTGAAGTAATAGAGAGAAAACCTTGAGGCAGACTGGGGCCTAAGGCTTAATGCTGATGGGACAGATTTTCCTGAAGACTAGAGTAGTGGCTCTCACAAGAAGCTTCTGTTAAGTGCATCTTTTTCAATATTTTTAAAGGTTGAAGCAATTTAGGCCTTCCTACTCAGCCCTAAGTCTGTGAGTTTAAAGGAAGCTCGCTCACTTGTGATGCGGTTACTTTACCAACACTTATATTCCATCCAAGAGGATACTCTTTGGACAGAGACTGAAGCTTCTGTAGAATTATGATTGCCCCTAAAATAAAATTAGGCCACAAGCCTCACCCTTGTTGCTCATGTCTTCCTCTGGCAGATAATTTCTTTATTGCATTTCTATATCATACATGCTTGGACTCTTTTCTCTAGAGCAATCAAAGCTATTTTATATTCCTTCTCTCTACTTGTACCCTTCTGCAAGACTCCATCTCTTCATCCTACACTCCCAACTAAGAAATACTGAAGAGATAGAAAAAGGCCATTTCCTACAATTTTAACTACATACACATATATACGATCAGCATCAATAAATTAAACATTAATATAATTTGCTAATATTTACATTAACAAATATATAATAGAACTTTGAAAGTAAATAGTTGTGCACTCATCAAATCTAAGATTATAATAAATATGTTATTATAATAGTCATTTATTATATGTCAGGTACTAGTCTAAGCAATTTAAAATATATTAATTAATTTATTCCTCAAAATAATCCCATGATGCAAGTACTATTACTGCTCTCACTTAATAGATGATGAAACTGGGGCAAGATCAAGTAACTTGTCTAAGGTCACACTGGAAAAGCCAGAATCCGAACTCTAAGTAATCTATCTATAAAGCCTGTGCCCTTGACTTCTAAGGGAGGAAGATAAATTATTTTGGAAAGCAAAAAACTGTGTTTTTCTTTATTGAGTTTCTCTGCTATCCAAAGAAGCTGATTATTAAAATTCTCTATCTGGAAGAGGAAAAGATTCCCCTTAATTTTCCCTGGAATCAGCACAGGAAAAGTGATTCAGCACACAGGGCTTGTTGTTGAGTATATCACTCCATTCAAATACCCCACAGCTGCAGAGGAACTCAAACAGGCATGGAGAAAGTAAAGATTTTATTTTATTTCCCTCTATTAATACTATGAAGACTCTTATCTTTTATTCTTTTTCTTTAGCTTTTTTTTTTAATTTACAAGGATATTTTTAATAGGTATTTTCATGTAATATATGGATTATACATAATATGCTTGTTGCTTTTTTTTTTTTAAATTGTACTTTGGGCTCTGGGGTACATGTGCACATCCTGCATCCTGTAAGAACTGAACTTAACAGCTGCTGTTTGTGGTTTGTAGCCCATCGGTCCTGAGGTTATTGCTGGATTTCCATTCTATCTCAGGTTTATGTTGATGGTCATTCTTCTTAAGCAAAAATAATTTTTCTTTTTAAAAATAAAAAAAAAATTTTTTTTCAGACATGGAGTTTTGCTATGTTGCCTAGTCTGGAGTCTTAACTCCTGGGCTCAGGCAATCCTCTTGTCTCAACCTGTTGAGTAACTGGGACTATGGGCACATGCCACCATGCCTGGTTAGCATGGCTAAATTATTTTATATACTAAGTGCTCAAACAGCACATAGAATATGCCAGGCACAATTCTTGGCACTTCATTTTCTACCACTTTTTTATTTTTTGGAGATAAGGTCTCATTCTGTCACCCAGTTTGGAGTGCAGTGGTGCTATCATAGTTCACTGCAACCTCTGAACTCCTGGGCTCAAGCAATCCTATGCCTCGGCTTCATGAGTAGCTGGGACTGTAAGTGTGTGGCACTGTGCCTGGTTAATTTTTTAATTTTTTGTAGAACTGGGGACTGCTATGTAGCCTAGCCTGGTCATGAACTCTATTGCCTTTGTAAAATCAAACTTTCTGTATTTTGTTTTAGATGTGTCTCATAACCACAATATAGCTGAACTTGAAATTCTGGATCTTTTAATAGAATAAGTTTAATCCATTAAATCGATTACATTTGTTGTGATTTATGACAATTTGAATTTATTTTTACCATCTTATTTTAAAATTTCTATCATTTTTTACATTTCATTTTTTTTCTTCTACTGTATGAATATTTTCTTTCATATCTTTTTGCCTCTTCTGCTGGTTTGGAAGTATCATTTATTTCTAGTAAGTAGATATATTTAAATTTTTAACATGTCTATTTAACTTAATATTTCATGCAAATTCTAAAGTTATGCAGTATTTCTAGCCTCTGCTTGAATGAGATGAGGTCCTTCACATTCCTTAATCCTATCTAACATTGCTCTCCCCAGTTTTTCATTTCAGCATTCTAAAAATAAAAGACTCCTCTTTTACAGGCACTAATTATTTAGATATAACAACTTAATTTACCAAATTAAGTTGGTAAATTAAATTACTTAACTTACCAAATTGAGTTGGTAAATTTGGTAAAGCTTGCCATTGCTTTATGCATTCACTTTCTTCCTTCTGAGTTTGTTTTTGTTTTCTGAGTAAAGTACATTTTTGAAGAGCAGATTCTCTTATTCTCGGTATACGTTCAAATATATTTGTTGTATACTCACTCTTGAATGAATGTTTAGCTGAGTATAGAAATCCAGTCTGCCTTTCTTGGCACTGAGTCAGTAATGAAGAAAAATACGTTCTTTGAATATACATAGTTTTTATATCCTCATGATGTATTTAAAATGGTATGGAATGGTGGTTGAGTAGGGGTGTAAGGTTATGCAGTAAGTTGCTCTGTCATCTTGACCAGTGGATGTTCTCTATAATCATACTTCCTTACTTGCTACATCATAAACCATTATTTCCTAAATTTGTCTGATCACAAGTTTCATCTATGATATTTAATAAAAATACAAATCAGGGGGCTTGCCACAGTTACTGAATCAGAATTTTAAGAGACAAAGCCTAGAAATGTGGAAGTGTTTAATAAAAGTCTCAGTTAAGACCCATGATTGAGCAAGTTGGAGAAATACCATTATAAAATACGTGATTATGTAAATAAAAGTCAACAATTCTAGAAAGAAAGAAAAGATGGACCACAATTTTGCTAAAACTAATGCTCTTTATAAGCCTCAAAGAATGGCTAAGTAGAGACAGAAAACTTGGAAAACTGCCGTCTCTTCAACTAGATTACCTAGGATATGACTTAATTTTTAAAAGTTATACATTCTGGAACTTAATAATGATTAAAAATTTACAACTAGTATGTGGAGCTAGGGAAAAGGGAAACAGAAAATTCACTGCGGAAAACTATGGTAATTACAAGCTGGCTTGGACTGGATCTGCAGCATCCACAAAGGATAAGAGCACCACATTGCTAATATAAGACAGATTCTGAACTTCAGTCAATCTTAATAATGATCAAGTTCCAGAACATATAGCACATCTGTTTCAAAGAGGGTAAAATCTATGCTACAAAGTTAAGTAATGGAATGATTACCCTTTTAGTTGAATTCTCTTACAAATTCTAACTGCAAGATACCTATACAAAAAAGCTTACTCATTCTTTAAATGAGTCTTTCACTATTTACTCATATAAACATTCTTAAACAAAAATGTATGAGTGCTTTTTATATACTAACAGGTAAATTATAGGCTCTAATACATTTTAACATGTTAAGGACATGTGTCTTTTTTTTTTGAGATGGAATCTCACTCTGTTGCCTGGGCTGGAGTTCAAAGGCGCGACCTCAGCTCGCTGCAACCTCTGCCTCCCAGGTTCTCCTGCCTCAGCCACCTGAGTAGCTGGGATTACAGGTGCGCACCACCACGCCTGGCTAATTTTTTTTTGTAT
>NW_016107318.1:11990342-12005580 GCF_001604975.1 Cebus imitator
AGATACTGATTTATGATTTACATAGTACATTTTGAAATTTATCAACATCAGGCTAACAGTATATTACCTATATCTATAGACAAACTATACTTCCAAAAAAGAAAATGGTATATTGGACATAAATATTTGTGACAAAATATTATATTCTCACCTATAGAGTCAGGCAATTGTTGCAACATATTG
This sequence comes from Cebus imitator, assembly GCF_001604975.1. NCBI lineage: Eukaryota > Metazoa > Chordata > Mammalia > Primates > Cebidae > Cebus > Cebus imitator. The sequence goes on from NW_016107318.1 coordinate 11,990,526, forward strand.
GATGACAGTAAGAGGTCCTCAAGGGCTTCACATCCAGAAATATCCATGTCAACTGTTTCTATTCTGTTTTTTGACATATCCAGGTATACCAACATCTTTAACTTCCCTATAGACTTGATGACATTGCATAAACTCAGGGTTAGTTGAAAATATTTCACAAGACATAAAGTTGTAAGAACCACAACACTGTAAAGTTTATTTTAAAAGCAACCACAACAATAACAAGTGCTGGCAAGAATGTGGAGAAATTATAACCTTCAAACATATAGCCACTTTGCAAAACTGTCTGGCAGTTTCTCAAAATGACCCAACAATAAATAGATATATTCCACTATAGGTATATACCACTGAGAATAAAAACACATGTACACACAAAACTTACACAAAGGGTCACAGATGCATTATTCACAATGCCGAAAACTGATAACAACCCAAATGTCCATGAATTGATGAATGCATAAACCAAATATGGTATACACATATAAATAAAATATTACTTGGCAATAAAAAGAAATAAAGCATTGATACATGTTATACAATGGATGAGCCTTGAAAATATATGCAAAGTAACAGATGCCAGTCACAAAAGACCGCATATTGTATGATTTCATTTATATGAAATGTCCAGAATATGCAAATCCATAGAGATAGAAAGTTGAGTAAGATTGCTAGGAGCTGGGTGGATGAGATTATGGGAGTTACTGCTAGGTTCAGAGTTTCTTTTAGGGATCATGAAAATGTTCTAAAATTAGATTGTACACATGCTTGTACAACTATGTAAGTAGTTTAAAAACCACTGAACTGCATATGATAGGTGAATTATATCTCAATGCAGCAGTTAGAAAATGTCAACAATCTTGAAGCTGGCACTGAATAAAATAAATAACTCCCAACTAAATAAGCTGCCACTGAAACAATGACATTGACATGTTGATCCTTAAAACTTTAAATGCATAACAAATGTTTTAAATTTTAATTTTGGAGATTACCCTGCTAATCAGAGTCAATGTTTTGCTCATTCAATGACTCTTTTTGAAGGATCTACTATGTACCAGTATCTGTGTTATATATTGAAGGACAGTCAAGAACAAGACAGCTAAGTATGGGGATAGACTTGCCATGATGAAGGCAAAGTTTTTATCCATAAGGAGTTCTCAGTAGTGAAGGAAACTTTCAAGTAAAAAAAAGCTTATAATGCCCTGGGACATGTGCAATAAAAAGCAAGTAGTGAATGCCACAGAAAAGAGAAGGACTGCAAATGGCCTGGAAGATGCTGCTTGTCAAAAGAAGAGAAACTGTACCTGGAAGAGAGACCAGCACGTGCATTTATAAAGTATGACAAAGCATGCTACGACTGAAGAGGATTGGGAAATTCAAAGCGGCTGAGTACAGTAATCAAGCTGAGATTACAGGAAGAAGCCAGCTGCTGAAAGGGTTTATATGTCATGTGAAGAAATAAGAACTCTATTTTATAGGCAAGGAAAGCAAAAGGATTGTAAGATGGGGAATGACATGATTATATTTATGCTTAGAAGAAATAATTTCAGGGAACTTTCAAAAGCTGGAGTCAAGCAGATCTGTTAGAAGGATACAGAATTATTTTAGCTGTTAAGGCAACGGAAGTGACGATGAAGAGGGGATGGACTCCAGAGAAAGTTAGAAGTGGAAAGATTGGATTAGTAACTGATTTCTAGGTGAGGGAAGGATCAACCCATACCTTGCGCAAGGAGTGAACATGTGGGTGGGACATGGACTACAGGAGTTAGGGCAGGATGTAGGTCTTCATTTTTCTTTTCCTTTAGGGCATGTTTTGTAAATAAATGTTCCACACATTTCAGTTCCTCAGTGAATGGTTCATCTGTTTATCTGCTCTACCTGTGCACACTTTACCATCTCTACTTACTTGACAGAGTATAAACAAATATACAATAAGTAAATAAATGTATTACATACACACAAGCTCACACTTGGCACTATGCTAAGTGCTTTATATATATATTATTTGATTCAATATTTTATATTTTTGCTACACAAAATGTGTTCTGCAGACCAGCAGCATTGACACCACCTGGAAGCTTGTTAGAAATGTATAATCTCAGATCTATCCCAGACCTGCTGAATTAGAATCTGCATTTTAACATATATTAAAGATTAGAGATTAGGTAATATCACATGTTGGATTCCTTGGGAAGGAGAGACAAAGACAGAAGTTTTTGAGAGTGTTTCGGATCAACACCAGTGAAAAGGATGAGACAGTGAAGAAGGGGAGCAGGATTGGGTAGGCAAGAAGTTGGGCTATGATGAAGTCTTAAAAAGTCCTTGGTGGACACTTCAAAGAGCACTGAAGCTGAGATTGACCTAAAGTTGTTCTGAGCAGAGGATGAAGAGCTGAGCCTTTTTATACCTGCATTGATTAAACATTGGATGGAGGTCTCTGGGAATGGGGTTATGGTCTTGGGTGAAGATGTTCTTTTTAGGTGACGCAATTTCTGAAGAAGGCTGGAGAGCTGCAAGCGGCATTTCCAGAAGCTGGGGCAATAATTTCTTCCGTCCTGGAGAAGGATGCATGAGAGCATCTACTACAAGTAACACTCCAAGGTTATGTCATTGACATGGGGTGGAGCTGGTATCAAACTCACTTTTATCAGGCTACAGACTACAAAGCCCATTTGGAGGGCACACATCCTTAATTAACTCAATGCAAATTTCTAGCCCTGCTCCCTCAGCTTTTCTTGTGGGTGCAGAGTGTGAGCACAGGCTTAGAGTGACTGAATATTTGCTAGCCAGAATCAGAGTACTTTGGGTGAGTCAGCCCAGAGGGCTGAGTTGCTCCTCATGCTTGGAAATGTGTCACTTGGAAAAATACTGTCACTTTACTCACAGTTTTCCATCCCAAGGAACTATCATGTTACCTAAGCTTACTCTTCTTTTCCATTGAGCAATGAAAGAATGGTGTGTGTGTTTGTGTGTGTGTGTGTGTGTGTGTGTGTGTGTGTGTGTGTTTCCTTTTTGTTCCTTTATCATGAGATAGCATGAGAAAATTAATTTTCTCCTTGAAGCTTCCTTCATTGCTGTCTTCAGCATAACTTAATATTTTGGTGTGCAGTTCCTAAATATTCTTTTTAGAATAACACTTTGATGTTTAAAACACTGTATTAAGGCAATTGTAGCCTGAGGACTGTAAAGGCACAAATTCGTACAGTCCTTGAGGATCGTGAATGTTGATCCCCCATCCTCTGGGCATAGAGGGGTCTATAGGTGAGCAGTGGACAGCAAATGAAAAGAGTGAAAACCATAAGTGAAACAAGATACTGGAGTTTGTTTAAAATAAATATGAATTAAATACACGGTTTAGTCACATTTTGGTTGATTAAACCTTAGATTGATGGTCACAAGATAGAACTATGTAAAAGACTAAATATTTTATCTTATTTATTTGCTTCTCTGATTTGTGAAAAACACAGTGGAAAAATATAGCCCAGGTATCCAAAAGTATTCACAAAATATATTAACTTTATTATGATATACGAACTAAGAAAAAAGTGAATGTGTTTCTTTTCCCTGTGGTTAATGATATTAAATGTTTTAATTATTCTGAGAAACCGACAGACATAGGCTGGAGACCGCACTCAGATGAGTCACTCAAAGACAAGCATTTCGGGTTAACTGAAAAACAATTCTTCACCACCGCCAACATCCAGAAAGCCACAGCTATTTCTGGCAGTGAGGTGTAGGGTATTCCCACACAGCGCATAACAAAATACCAAGTGCAAGTATGTGAAATAAAGTAAGGACTCTATATACAGCCAGAAGTACATATGAAGAATCTACTCTTGAGACAGACAAATTAGGCAGCATTATATGCTTTATGGAAGATTTCATCCCTACCTTTCTATTTATATAACAAACTTATTGAGAAATTTGGCATGTGAGTTGATTTGCACAGTGGATTTTGGGAATGTAATCATTGTGAAAAGTAAAATTCTCATTTGTACATTCTATTGGTTCCATAGAGAGCTTTTGGGAGCTTTACAGTCAACAGCAGCCTCTGGTGCTGGTTTGAATTACAACTCCACCATTTACTGGCTGTGTTATCTTGGGCCAGTTACTTTTTTTGTGTTTTAGTTTCCTCATCTATAAAATGGGGATGGTAGCAGAACTTACTTCATAGGGTTGTTGTAGGGATTCAATGAATCAATATTTGTAAAACACAGAGAGAATGCCTAGCCCATGGTAAATGCTATGTATATTTTAAATAAGTAAATACACTGAAGAAGAGGTATAAACTTTCAACTAGGCATATATGCTGATTCCTCAGTCTTTGCACAGGGGTTGATAAGTGTCTTACCTGTGTTGCCTCAGGATTTGTACATACCTTGACTACAGCACAAATCAGGCTCTGCTATGAGTAGTAAAATCCAGATCTGTTTATCCTGCCATGTGTGAGCTTCTCAAACAAATATATTCAAGGTCATTGAATATATTATCTTTGAAACCCTGATATTAGCATAGTTTCTGATTCATAAAGTTTTGCTGGTACATGATTTTTAAATAAATCAGTAAACAATAGATGTGCATATTTTTCTGTTTTGTGTCTGTGATGGTATAAATGTATCTTTTGATAAGAGCATAAATTATTTTTCCATAATCTTTTTTTCACATTTTCTCCTTTATGTGGTTTTATGCTTGTTTAAAGAGAGAATAAATGTCTTGTTCTTGTTGGTTTTGCTGTCATTTTAAGTAATTTTTAATGTCAATTCAAAAAGGAAATAAAATTGGCTTTGAGAATACACATCTAAACCTCTGTGTTGGCTGAAGATTTATTACATATTCACCTGCCATGGCTACTTAGACCAATGCCAGGAGTTTGGAGTTGTACAAAACAATAGGGAGACTTGTGTTTGCTCTTGTTCTCTCTCTCTCTCTCTCTCTCTCTCTCAGTGTGTGTGTGTGTGTGTGTGTGTGTGTGTGTGTGTGTGTGTAAGTGGCAAAGGGCAGTGTTTTATGGGAACACTCTTCTGTTAGATGGAAAAAATAGGAATAATCACACTCAGTGAGTTGACTGGTAAACCTATACTCAGGAGATATTACTGGGCTGGCCTTTAGTTGAGGAAAAAATTTGACTCTGGTTTAACTTTCTGTTTTTAATAGTGTATGATCCTTGCCATTTTCAAAAATTCACATGGGTTCTACTGAAAATCACCTGAACTGAGAGAGATTTTTATTTTGTAGAAGAGCTCTAACAAAATGAACAAAAACTGTTGTCTAGTTACTTGTAAAAATAAGGTTGATTTTGTAAAAATAAAACTTCTATATGGCATTTTGCTCTTTAAAAATATAACTATAAATTATTTCAGCTTTTAAATAACAGTAAATGTGGGAAGAGATGACAAATATACTCTGAAGGGAATAAGAAAAATCTTTCTTACATTTTTGTACACCTATAACACTCACAAAAAGATACATAACATACTAAGAAAAAAAGGTGAAAACGCTTGGTGACTGAACACTGCTATTGAGTATTACTTTACTTTGAAATGCAAACACTGAAATTTAAGATTTGAGATTATTAACAGATACAACAAATATCTAACATAAATATTAGACAACATGGTAGAATAAAAACTTACATACCCCAGGTAGCACTTGTAATGCATTATTATCCATCCATAACTCCCTCAAATTTTGTATTTGATCCAGAACTTCAGGCTGGGAGGAAGGTAGGAAGGAGAGAGGAAAAGAAAATTAAATTAGTTTTTACTTATCACAAATATAAGATGCAATTTCTTGAATCTTGAGCTTTGATTTGGGAATCTAGTGTTAATCGTCTAAGAACGATTCCACGTTTAACAGACCTCCAGAAAAACTGGTATTCCCTGATGTAGACAATTTGGAATTGAGCTGGAATCAGTCAGAAAGATAATAATAATATGGAAGATCTATTACGCACACGCATTCTTCCTGAATACCTTAAAATTATTTTTTTGAGCACTGATTACACTCTATTTGATAAATGTCTGCCTTTGTCACTAGAGTATAAGCTTTTGAAGACCTGAGGAATGTTTGTTTTGTAATCACTATATACTCGTATCCCTGTTGCTTGCCATGGGCACATAGTAAGTTCTTACTGTGTGTGTATTAGCACCTGGCACACAAACACCCATGCACACGCAGGAGTTACAGAACTGTGATGAGGTAATATTGGGTTGGTGCAATTATGTTTGCACCAACCTAATAATATGAGTAAAACGAGTAAGACACATTGACTTAAAAAAAAAATAAGTCCCCAACCTACCACCTGAAGAACTATGGACTTCTAATGACTTCCTTTTGTCAATGAATAATTATTTGTTGAATAGTCGGGGATGCCTCCTGCATGTAATGTACAATGTAAGATGCACAGTCATATAAACCCCAGTACTTGCCTTGAAATAGCTGATTATCTAGATCTAGATCTAGGGGAGAGAAATGTTTATAAATAACTAAAACACAAGGCAGCCTACAGTAAAATACTTTAGAATATGTTTTAAAAGTTCAGAGAAGGGAGAGAGAATATGATCAAAGTGTAACATGTAGTATATAACAAAATACTTTCATTCTCTAACTAGAAGGTATCTATAACTTCTAACTCCTGGCAGCAGATTATATAGAGAGAATAGAGGGTGCTATTGCTGCCAACGTCATAACCTTCCTTGTGGTAGCCTAATTTCTCTCCAGAAATTATCCCCTTCCTTATTCTTAGGCCTTGTGCTTTCTTTGAAGCCCATCCTTTTTTTTTTTTTTTTTTTTTTTTTTTTTTCCCTTCTTTTTTTTTTTTTTTTTTTTTTTTTTTTTTTTTTTTTTTCTTTTTTTTTTTTTTTTTTTTTTTTTTTTCCACTTCAGGGATGACTAAGGCCTCAGCTAATTAGCACATAAAACCCACCTGGCCACAGAGATTGGTTCAGGGATGGGAACATGACCCATTCAGAACACATACAAAGCAATGAATCTTTGTGACTTCTGAGGAAAAGACTTTTGCTCTACTCTGCCAGATTTGAAACAGAAAGGGAACAGTCCTGGGAACTTCACACATGACAAAAAGGAGAGCCTGTCTGAGGATAGAGCATTTCTACAGAAAGTAGCGCTAAAGGATAAATCCTGGTGAGATCATATAACCCTGGAAGGCATATTTTCTGTTTTTTTCTAACTGAAAGAATTATTACTTACTGAAACAACAAAATACAAAACAGTTCAATAAACTTTGGAACCTAACTAGGTTCCAAAATAAAAAAGCAGTGCATTTTGCAGAATACTTGTAGAAAAGAAAAGAATTCTATCAAAGTTACCGAGAGAATATTAGTAATTGTAGGTCTGTGGAGGTTATCTACATATTCTTAACAAATTAGGAGGGCTTAAGACTTCCAGACCTACTTTGGAGATAGTCTCTTATTCCTTTAGCCTGTGCTTGCTATAGAACTTATGGTACAATTCTTCGAAGAAGTTTCCCTAACAAGGACTGAAATTTAAAGTTAGAGACATGGCATTCTGCTGTGAAATCAAAGACATCTATGAGGTAGTACAGAGGATGTGCGTGTGTGCATGTAGAAAAATACTTCTACTGTTACTTAGATCATAGAGAACAGGCAATGAACTGCTCTGCCTATATTTCAGGCTGGATAAGGATGGAAAACATAAATTATGTAGGAAGCACTCTGATATGCAGAGGTTTTGAGGCAGAGGGCTGCTAGCAACAGGCAGGTAAGCTGGAAAACATCAGTCGTGTGGTTCTTCTCTCTTCTCTTCTCTTCTTTTTCTTTTCTTTTCGATGGAGTCTCACTCTGTTGCTGAGGCTGGAATGCAGTGGTGCAATATCAGCTCACTGCAACCTCTGCCTCCTGGGCTCAAGTGATTCTCCTGCCTTGGCCTCTAAGTAGCTGGGACTACAGGCGTGGGCCACCATGCCTGGCTAATTTTTGTATTTTTAGTAAAGACAGGGTTTCACCATGTTGGCCATGCTGGTCTTGAACATTTGACTTAAGGTGATCCACCTGCCTCAGCCTCCAAATGTTATTTTATTTATTTATTTATTTTTTGGCCTAAGTATTAGGCAGCTGTAAGGAGAAGCAAAAGAGCTGCATACTGGGCAAGGTTCAAAAAAGCTGAGATGTATATAATAAGACAGAAACTGATGTACAAACTTGTAATAGTAAACATTATTATTACTCAGGGTTGGCCAGGTTATGCTGTTTTAACAAATTAACCCTGAAATCTCAGTGATCTTGCGATACAATCTCAAGACTGTCAGGAGAGCCAAAGCAAGGGAAGAGAGAGTTTGGAAAATTCATCTTTGTTCTTAAAGATACTGGGCTGCAAGTGACATGCAGCATTTATGCTTATAGCTCATTGTCTAGAACTATTTATATGACCTCACCCTAAGAACAAGGAAGGCTGGGAAATGTAGGGGGAAGATGCGGATTATTTGGTAAATACTGTTGTCTGTGCCACACAGTGACACTGTATGAAAAAAGGAATGACAAGAATGGATACACATCCCTCATTAAGTAATATCTTATTAAACATTTTCTAAGTGCTGGGCATTACATTAGTCATAGTGTATGGTATGGTCTCTGCCCTCAAGAAACTCAAAGCTTGTATTTTTTTTTTTTTTTTAAAGGAGATAGACTTTGTTGCATAAGTGAAGGAGTGTAATTAAAATATTTTTAATGGGAAGTGATTTTGGCAGATTGGTGTTCTGTATATATGCTCTATCCTATTCAAAAAAAGAAAAACAAAAACAGGAAATTTAACAGGGCTAGTAATGAAAGAGGTAATGAAGAATAAAAAGCAGTTGATTCAGGAAACATTTAAAAGATAAAAATGTAGGACTTGGTGACAGGATATGGGGGCGAGGGAGTGAGTCATGCAGAAACATGTCTTCCAGTCTCCCAGCATGCGGTGATGTCACCAATGGAGATGCAGAATATCAAGGTGGAAACAGATAAATGGGAGAGACTGAAATAAGTTTTAATCATAATTAACTTTAGGTTCCTGGGGACATAGGTGGAGATGACCAGGAATCAGCTGTCTATCAAAATCTGAAGCTTAGGGAATAGGTTTGAGCTGGAGATACAGCTTAGAAGTGTCACAGAAGTAGGAACTCACGTGAATGAGCTCTCCAAGGGGCATGTGAGGGGAACTAGAGTGCAGCTGACTGAGGACTGTACCTTAAGGGACACTAATACTTGAGGGCTGAAAACAGGAAGAGCAATAAGAAGAAATGGAGTCTAGAAGTATAAGGGTGACTAGAGTCCAATGAATACAGTTGTTTTAGGAAAAAGGAAGTGAACAAGAGCATCTTACACAGGAAAAGTGTCCAGTGAAGAGAGATTGAGGATATCACTCCATTTTTAAAACAGTAGATCACTAGTAACCTTGACGATAAACATTGTGATGGTTAATACTGAATGTGAACTTGATTGGATTGAAAGATGCAAAGTATTTATCTTGTGGGTATCTGTGAGGGTGTCGCCAAAGGAGATTAACATTTGAGTCAGTGGGCTTGGGAAGGCAGACCCACCCTTAATCTGGGTGGGCACCTTCTAATCAGCTGGCAGCAAATATAAAGCAGGTAGAAAAGCATGAACACCTAGACTGGCTTAGCCTCCTAGCCTACATCTTTCTCCCTGCTGGATGCTTCCTGCCCTCAAACATTGGACTACCATGCTGGATGCTTCCTACCCTCGAACGTTGGACTCCAAGTTCCTCAGCTTTGAGACTTGTACTGGCTTCCTTGCACCTCAGCTTGCAGTCAACCTATTCTGGGACCTTGTGATAGTGTGAATTAATATTACTTAATAAACTCTCCTTTTTATATCTATCTATCCTATTAGTTCTGTCCCTCTAGAGAACCCTGACTAATACAGACATTTCATGTGATAACTATCTTACAGTGAGTTGAAGATAAATAGGAAGAAAATAAATAGATACAATATAGATAGAAAGTTCTTTGTAAAGTCTGAATGAGAAGAGAGGAGAAAAGTTAGGGGGCTATGAAGAAACTGAGGGGTCAAGGGAAAGGAAAGCTGATGTGAAGACACTAGCAAAGAGGAACAGATTCAAGATAGATAAGATGCTACAAAAATAATGGAGTAAATTCCAAGAGGAGACAATGGAGAGGAGATTGACAGGCACAGGAGGAGGGGCTGACACTGAATAGAAGTGAGGCATCTCATTTGTTCAGACTAGAGGGAAGATTGCAGGGATGGTATGGGTGTAGGTGGCATGGTGGAAGGAGGGCTTGTAGTTGAGGGAGGCATTTCTAAGCTCTCAAATTTTCTTGATGAAGTAGGAAATGAGGTAATCTGTTAACATAAGGGAACAAGAATTTTGTATACATCAGCAGCTGGGGAGAATGGTCCATACTGAAGTAGTTTGAGAGGAATCACTGAAGGCAATCAAGAGAGTTGTATCAATGATAACAATTATAACTTTTTTTGGTGGTGGGGCCAGGAAGGGAATTGATAGTCTAGAAGAAAATTGAAGAAATAAAAGACTTCAGGTTTCCATAGGTCAGAGAAGAGTGTAGCAGGAGCAAGGGACAGACAGAAGTGGAAGAAGGAAAAATCAGAATTTAGAGCAGAATTTGGAGAGTCAAGATTTCTGAAGTCATTTTGGGCAATGGCAAAATTCAAACTGTAGCTCTGGGGAGAGTTGGCTAAGGTACAAAATATAAAGTCTTGGTGTGTGGGTTGGGGAGGATGCTGTGGGAACATAAGGCCTTTCATGATTTCCAGGATTTGGGCAACCTGTGATGCATAAATTGCTCTCTTGGCTGTGTCAGGCAAAGTGGCAGAGAAATATGATCAATCATACCTCTGAAATTTCTGTATTTCTCGGTTCTACTGGAAACTTTAGGCATCTATAACTACTTGGAAAGAGATCACTGACTCTAGTCTGTATTTCTACTTTATTTCAAAGGTTCTAATTTAATTTATTTAATAACATAGGGTGGTAATAGTCCTACTTTATGGATAAAGAATCTGATTATCATTTCCTGGGGAAAATGAGAATAATTTGATGGAGGTTGCATAACTGTAGATTATATTGTTGCTCAGGTCTTTTGGCTACAAAAATGACATCATCTTAGAGCTTAAAATTGAAATTCCAAAATAATTAATACAGTTGGTGATCACAAATGCCCAATAAAGAAAGTAAAGCATATGCTGTATTTTTTAAAAAAAGTACTTTTAATACTGGATATTATAAAATGTACTACAGAGAAAAACAAAAATTTCCTAAGAATAGCATAGACAAAACATAGCAGATCCATATATAGCCTTGTTGAAAAGAAGACAAACCACAACATGAAATGATATAACAGTATTTCATAATCAATAGATGATTTTAAAGTGGACCTTGGAACTTAACTAAGTGGCTTACATCCAACCAACACATACATCACATTTTTCTATGATAATTTAATCACTAAGTCAATTGTTCCCATTAAAAATGAGTGAATTAACTCTAGGATAACTTGGAATATTCAATGCTGGTGAAAGTGCAATAAGATGAGCACTCTCATAAATGGCTTTTGAGATTATAAACTGTAATCTTTTTGGAAAACATTTTCAAATATGAATCTTATACCTCAAAAACTTTCATGTCTACTTCTAAGCAACTATCCTATCTAAATGATCTGAAATATAAAAAGAAACCAATACAAAATTTTAATTACAGAATAATATTAAAAAGTTGGTCATAACCTAACTAAACAACAGTGTAAGGTAAATTATGAAAAAGTGATATGTTGGTAAAATGCACAGCAATGAAAACGAATTATCTATATTTTTATGTATGAAGAGGAATAGATCTTGCAAACAATATTGCATAAGTAAGCAAGTACAGAAAATTTATATAGCACAAATCAATTTACACAAGAAAAAAACTGCTATATAATGCATGAATACATGCATTTTGAAACAGAAATATGGAATAGATGTACAACAAACTCAAAGCAGTAATTTCCTTGGTGAAGAAGGGATTGGAATAGGACTTGGAGGGGGAACATAGAAGATGTCTACTTTATAGCTGCAATGTTTTTTCTCTTTAAAACAGAGATCAAAATCAAATACAAAATGGATGGGCATGGAGGCTCATGCTTGTAATTCAAGCATTTTGAGAGGCCAAGGTGGGCAGATCACCTGAGGTCAGGGGTTTGAGACTAGTCTGGCCAAGATGGTCAAATGCCATCTCTATTAAAAATACACAAATTAGCCAGATGTGGTGGCGCATGCCTGTAATCCCAGCTACTTGGGAGGCTGAGGCAGAAGGATTGCTTGAAATGGGGAGGCAGTGAGCCAAGATCACACCACTGTACTCCAGCCTGGGAGACAGAGTGTATCCTTTTCAAGGTGATTTTACCATGATCGATAAAAATGAGCTGATAAAATGGTTACATCAATATTAACACAGAGAAATTCTATATTTTGTATGACTGAAATAAATTCCAATAACTCCTGCCATGTATATGCAATTTTAGGCTGTTCCATTAATTTGTTTTTATTTAATTTTATCTTTCCATAGGCTACTGGGGAACAGGTGGTGTTTGGTTAAATGAGTAAGTTATTTAGTGGTGATTTGTGAGATTTTGGTGCACCTATCACCCAAGCAGTATACACTACACCCAATTTTTGGTCTTTTATCTCTCACCCTTTCCCACCCTTTTCCCCTGAGTTCCCAAAGTCCACTGTGTTATTCTTATGCCTTTGCATTCTTATAGCTTAGCTCTCACAAATGAGTGAGAACATATGATGTTTGGTTTTCCATTCCTGAGTTACTTCACTTAGAATGGTCTCTAATCTCATCCAGGTTGCCGTGAATGCCATTAATTTCATTTCTTTTTATGGCTGAGTAGTATTCCATTGTGTGTGTATGTGTGTGTGTGTGTGTGTGTGTGTGAGTGTATACACACCACAGTCTCCCTATCCACTCATTGGTGTATATATATATACACCACAGTTTCCCTTTCCATTCATTGATGGGCATTTGGGTTGGTTCCATGTTTTGCAATTGCAAATTGTGCTGCTATAAACATTCAAGTGCAAGTATCTTTTTCAATATAATGACTTCTTTTCTTCTAGGTAAATACCTAGTAGTGGGATTGCTGGATCAAATGGTAGTTCTACTTTTAGTTCTTTAAGGAATCTCCACACTGTTTTCCATAGTGGTTGTACTAGTTTACATTCCCGCCAGCAGTGTAAAAGTGTTCCCCTTTCACTGCATCCAGGCCAACATCTATTATTTTTGATTATGGCCGTTCTTGCAGGAGTAAGGTGGTTTCACATTCTGGTTTTGATTTGCATTTCCCTGATCATTAGTGACGTTGAACATTTTTTCATGTTTGTTAGTCATTTGTATATCTTCTTTATAGAATTATCTATTCATGTCCTTAGCCCACTTTTTGATGGGATTGCTTCTTAGTTTGAGTTCATTGTAGATTCTGCATATTAGTCCTTTGTCAGATATATAGATTGTGAAGATTTGCTCCACTTCATGGTTTATCTGTTTACTCTGCTGAATGTTCCTTTTGCCATGCAAAAGCTCTTTAGTTTAATTAAATCCCAGCTACTTATTTTTTCATTTTTACTGCATTTGCTTTCGGGTTCTTGGTTATGAAATCATTGCATAAGTCAATGTCTAGAAGGGTTTTTCCAATGTTGTCTGCTAGAATTTTTACAGTTTCAGGTCTTAGATTTAAGTCCTTGATCCATCTTGAGTTGATTTTTGTATAGATGAGAGATGAGGATCCAGTTTCATTGTCCTAAATGTGGCTTGCCAATTATCCCAGCACTATTTGTTGTTGAATAGGGTGTCCTTTCTCCACTTTGTTTTTTTTTTGCTATGTCAAAGATTAGTTGGCAGTTTAAGAAATAGGATTTATTTCTGAGTTCTCTATTCTGTTCCTTTGATAAATGTGCCTATTTTTATGCCAGTACCATTCTGTTTTGGTGAGTATGGCCTTATAGTTTGAAATCAGGTAGTGTGATGCCTCCAGATTTGACCTTTTTGCTTAGTTTTGCTTTGGGTATGTGGGCTCTTTCTTGGTTCCATATGAATTTTAGGATTGTTTTTTCTAATTCTATGAAGAATGATGGTGGTATTTTGATGGGAATTGCACTAAATTTGTAGATTGCTTTTGGCAGTATGGTTATTTTCACAATATTGATTCTACCCATCCATGAGTATGGGATGTGTTTCCATTTGTTTGTGTCATCTATGATTTCTTTCAGCAGTGGTTTGTAGTTTTCCTTGTGGAGGTCTTTCACCTCCTTGGTTAGGTATATTCCTAAGCCTTTAATTTTTTTGCAGCTATTGTAAAGGGGGTTGAGTTCTTGGTCTGATTCTCCTCTTGGTTGTTGTTGGTGTATAAAAGAGCTACTGATTTGTATACATTAATTTTGTATCTAGAAACTTTGCTAAATTCTTTGATCAGTTCTAGGAGCTTTCTGGAGGAGTCTTTAGGGTTTTCTAGGTAAACAATCATATCATCAACAAACAGCAACAGTTTGACTTCCTCTTTACCAATTTGGATACCATGTATTTGTTTCTTTTGTCTGATTGCTCTGGCTAGGACTTCCAGTGCTATGCTGAAGAGGAATGGTGAGAGCGGGTATCATTGTCTTGTTCCAGTTCTCAGAGGGGATGCTTTCAACTTTTCTCTACTCTGTATTATGTTGACTATGGGTTTGTCATAGATGGCTTTTATTACATTGAGGTATGTCCTTGTATGCCAATTTTGCTGAGTTTTAATCAAAAAGGGATACTGGATTTTGTTGAATGCTTTTTTGACATCTGTTGAGATAATCTTGATTTTTTTTTATTCTGTTTATGTGGTGCATCACATTTGTTGACTTGTGTATGTTAAACCATCTCTGTATCCCTGGTATAAAACCCACTCAATCATGGTGGATTATCTTTTTGATATGTTGTTGGATTCAGTTAGCTAGTATTTTGTTAAGGATTTTAGAATCTGTGTTCATCAGGGATATTGATTTGTAGTTTTCTTTTTTTTTTTTTT
>NW_016107318.1:12005595-12011123 GCF_001604975.1 Cebus imitator
TTTGTTTTGTTTTGTTTTTTGTTACGTCCTTTCCTGATTTTGGTATTAGGGTGATACTGGCTTCATACAATGATTTAGGGAGGGTTTCCTCTTTATCTTGAGGAATAGTGTCAGTAGAATTGCTACCAATTCTTCTTTGAATGTCGGGTAGAATTCTACTTTGAATCTGTCTTGTCCTGGATTTTTTTTGGTTGGTAATTCTTTTGTTACCATTTCAAACTTGCTGCTTGTTATTGGTCTGTTCAGAGTATCTAATTCTTCTTGATTTAAGCTAGGAAGGTTGTATCTTCCCAGGAATTTTACCATCTCCTCTAGATGTTCTAGTTTATGTGCATAAAGGTGTTCGTAATAGCCTTGAAGAATCTTTTGTATTTCTGTGATGTCAGTTGTAATAGCTCCCACTTCATTTCAAATTGAGCTTATCTGGATGTTCTCTTTCCTTTTCTTGGTTAATCTTGCTAATGGTCTCTAAATTTTATTTATCTTTTCAAAGAACCAGCTTTTTGTTTTATTTGTCTTTTTTATTATTTTATTTCCATTTTATTTAGTTCTGCTCTGATCTTGGTTATTTCCTTTCTTCTGCTGGGTTTGGGTTTGGTTTGTTCTTGTTTCTCTAGTTCCTTGAGGTGTGACCTTAGATTGTCATTTTGTGCTCCTTCAGATTTTTTGATGTAGGTATTTAGGGCTATGAACTATCCTCTTAGTATTGCCTTTGCTGTAGGTCAGAGGTTTTGATAGGTTGTATCACTTTTGTCATTAAGTTTGAAGAATTTTAAAATTTCCATCTTGATTTCATTTTTGACCCAATGATCATTCAAAAGCAGGTCATTCAATTTCCATGTATTTGCATGGTTTTGAAGATTCCTTTTACAGTTGATTTCCAATTTAGTTCCACTGTGGTCTGAAAGACAGCTTGATATAATTTCAATTTCACTGAATTTATTAAGGCTCATTTTGTGGCCTATCATATGGTCTATCCTGGAGAAGGTTCTATGTGCTGTTGAATAGAATGTATATTCTGTGGTTGTTGAGTGGAATGTTACGTAAATAGCTGTTACGTCTATTTGTCCCAGTATATAGTTTAAATCCATTTTTTCTTTGTTGACTTTCTGTCTTAATGACCTATGTATTGCTGTCAGTGGACTATTGAAGACCTCACACTATTATTATGTTGCTGTCTATCTTTTCTTAGGTCTAGCAGTAATTGTTTTATAAGTTTGGGAGCTCCAGTGTTAGGTGCATATGTATTTAGGAATGTGATATTTTCCTGTTGGACAAGGCCTTTTATTATTATATAATGACCCTCTCTGTCTTTATTAACTGCTGTTGCTTTAAAGTTTGTTTTGTCTGATGTAAGAAGCTACTGCTGCTTGCATTTGGTGTCCATTTGCATGGAACGTCTTTTGACATCCCTTTACCTTAAGTTTATGGAGTCTTTATGTGTTAGGTTTGTTTCTTGAAGGCAGCACATATTTGGTTGGTGAATTATTATCCATTCTACAATTCTGTATCTTTTAAGTGGAGCATTTAGACCATTTACGTTTAATGTTAGTATTGAGATGTGAGGTACTAGTCCATTAATCTTGGTATTAGTCCATTAATCATATCTTCTTTTTTTGTTTTAAATTGTATTTTTGTTTTATAGGTCCTGTGTGATTTATGCTTTAAAGCGGTTCTGTTTTGATGTATTTCCAGGATTTGTTTTAAGATTTAGAGCTCCTTTTAGCAGTTCTTTTATTGGTGGCTTGATAGTAGTGAATTCTCTCAGCATTTGTTTGTCTGGAAAAGACTGTATCTTTCCTTCATTTATGAAGCTTAGTTTTGCTGAATACAAACTCTTGGCTGATAATTGTTTTGTTTAAAGAGGCTGAAGATAGGGCCCCAGTCCTTTCTAGCTTGTAGGGTTTCTGCTGAGAAATATGCTGTTAATCTGATGGGTTTTCCTTTGTAGGTGACCTGATGATTTTGCCTCACAGCTCCTAAGATTTTTCCTTTGTCATAACTTTAGATAACCTGATGAACATGCTTGGGTGATGATCTTTTTGTGATGAATTTCAGATGTTCTTTGAGCTTCTTGTATTTGAATGTCTAGTTCTTTAGCAAGGCTAGGGAAGTTTTCTTCAATTATTACCCCAAATAAATTTTCCAAACTTTTAGATTTCTCTTCTTTTTTCACTGATTATTCTTAGGTTTGGTCATTTACCATAATCCAGGACTTCTTGATGTCTTTGTTCATATTTTCTTATTCTTTTTCTGTGTCTTTGTTGGCTTGGGTTAACTGGAAAACCTTGTCTTTGAGCTCTGAAGTTCTTTCTTCTGCTTGTTCAATTCTACTGCTGAGACTTCCCAGAGGATTTTGCATTTCTATAAGGGCATCCATTGTTTCCTGAAGTTTTGATTGTTTTTCATTTATGCTATCTATTTCACTGAATATTTCTCCTCTCATTTCTTGTATCACTTTTTGGATTTCCTTACATTGAGCTTCACCTTTCTCTGGTGCCTCCCTGATTAGCTTAATAACTAACCCTCTGAATTATTTTTCAGGTAAATCAGGGACTTCATCTTGGTTTGGAGCCATTGCTGGTAAGCTACTGTGATTTTTGAGGGGTGTTAAAAAACCTTGTTTTGTCATATTACCAGAGTTGGTTTCCTGGTTCCTTTTCATTTGGTTAGGCTAGTTGAAGGCAAAGTCTAAGACTCAAGGCTGCTGTTCAGTCCCTTTTGATCTACAGGGTGTTTCCTAGATATAATACTCTCCCCCTTTTCCTAGGGATGTGGCTTCCTGAGAGCTGCGCTGTAGTGATTATTATCTCTCTTCTGGATCCAGCCACCCAGCAAGTCTACCAGGCTTTGGGCTGGGACTGGGAGTTATCTGTACAGAGTCCTGTAATATGAATATCTGTGGGTCTCTCAGTTATGGATACTGGCACCTGCTCTGGTGGAGGTGGCAGATGGTAAAATGGACTCTGTGAGGGTCCTTAGCTTTGGTTATTTATAATCAACCAACAATCAATATAATAAACAGTAAATTTTTTGCGGTTTGGTGTCCTGCTAGGAGATGGCACTTTCAAAAGAGTATTAGCTATGGTAGTATGAGGAGAAACAGGTGTTGGGTGGGGGCCCTAGAACTCCCAAGAGTATATGCTCTTTGTCTTTGGTTATCATGGTGTGTAAAGAAGGACCATTAGGTGAGAGCAAGGCTAGGCATGTCTGAGCTCTGACTTTATTTGGGCAGGTCTTGCTGTGTCTGCTACGAAGAATGAGGGTGAGGGCCCCAGGTCAATGGAGTTATGTTCCCAGGAGGATTATGGCTGCTTCTGCTGTGTCATGTAGGTTGTCAGGGAAGTGGGGGGAAAACAACAGTCACAGGCCTCCCCCAGCTCCCACGCAATTCGAAGGGCTGGTCTCACTCTCACTGTGCCCCTTCCAACAGCACAGAGTGTTTCCAGGCAGTGGGCCAGCAGAGCTGAGAACTTGCCTCAGGCTACCTGCCTCCCAGCTGCAAAAGTAAGCAGGGTTTTTTCCTTCTTCCCCAACTTGTGGAGTCTGCACACTGATTCACACCCTCCCCTGAGTTCTGGCCAGGAGACTTCTCAATCAGTTCAAATTGTTATAAAGTTCAATTAGAGGTTTCCTTTTCCCTGTGACCTTTACTCAGTGCCTCTGGCAGCCCTGCTTAAGGATCCCTGTGAGGTCAGGCAGAAATTGCTTGCTATGGGACCCAGTGAGCTTATAGGGATTTTCCCACTGTTTCCTCTAACCCTGTATTTTGCTTGGCTCTCTAAATGGACTCAGCTCCATGTAAGGTCAGAATCTTCCTCCGTAATCTAGACCTTTAAGCTCCCTGGTGTGTGTATGTGTTCAGGGGTGGAGGATCTCCCTTTTTCATTTCCACAGTTTGGGCACTCACAGTATTTAGGGTATCTCCCAGGTCCTGCAGGAGAAATCTGCTTCTTTCAGAGGGTCTGGGGATTTTCCTGGCTTTCCTAATTTATTTCTGCCGGTTTATTTGACTACATGAGTTACTATTATTCTTCCAATTTGGATGATAGAGTTTTATTGTATTTATTTTTATACCTATGAGGTTAAGATGAAATGAGGTTAAGAGAAATGTTACTTATGAAAAACATAATCTGCCATTTATCTAATTTTGTCAAAGTAAAACTAGTAAAATATAAGAGAACTTTATTTATTTGTTTGTTTGTTTGTTTGAGATGGAGTCTTGCTCTGTCACCAGGCTAGAGTGCAGTGGCATGATATCAGCTCACTGCAACCTCTGCCTCCTTTTGTCTTAGCCTCCTGAGTAGCTGGGATTACAGGCACATACCACCACCCCCAGCTAATTTTTGCGTTTTTAGTAGAGAAAGGGTTTCACCATGTGGCCAAGATGGTCTCTATCTCTTGACCTCATGATCTGCCCACCTCGGCCTCCCAAAGTGCTGGGATTACAGGTGTGAGCCACTGTGCCCAGTCAAGAGACCTTTAAATTTTAAACTTGTATGAGATTACATGGTAGATATTGTAATTTAAAAAAGACTTGTTATTCCCAGAAGCAATATACAACTGGAAGGCAACAGAATGAAACCTGTTTTAAAATTAAAATTCTAATCTGAATTAACGAAGGTGAAGGTTTTCTCAGATTAATAAATGCAAATTAGCTAATAAAATTTTTAAAGCTATATTCTCTAACCAAAGTGACATAATTATGATATTTTATGGAGATATTCCAGTTATTGCATTTTTTTCTAAATTTTGAACCATCTATATTTCAGGGTATAACTTTTAATTTCTTTTTAATTTTACTCTTTGTTTAATAACATTTAGAGTTTGCAATCCAACAAAGAAGCATGACTTCATTTTAAGAAACTTTCTTCCATTTGTATTTACATCTTTTATTTAACAATACACTTGGTTTATTACTAGTCCTTTAGTTCTTACAAGTGGGAAATCTTATTCATGAATTTCATAGAAACTGGTTGAAGTTGTTTCTGATACACGAAATTAAATGAGTAAAATTGTTCACCTCTTGACGACAAGCCTACTTGTACATTCTCTCAATAGTAATGTACTACATGCCTTGAGACTGTTTAGCTTTTTCAGTTAATTTCTTTGGTGATGAAAAGGTTAGCACAATGGGGTTTGAGCCTATTTTCAGTTTACGTTAATTTTAAGTTTTTCAAATTTATTTCAGAAGCCTATCCCACCAAAGTGTTTATAAATTTTTACAACGTTTTTTTCCCCCATTTATTTATTTTATTGCATTTTAGGTTTTGGGGTACACGTGAAGAACATGCAAAATTGTTGCATAGGTACACACGGGGCAGTGTGATTTGCTGCCTTCCTCCCCATCACCTACATCTGGCATTTCTCCCCTTGCTATCTCCCCAGCTCCCCACCCCCCACCCTCCCTCCCCTATTTTCCCCCAGCTGACCCCAGTGTGTAGTGCTCCCCTCCCTGTGTCCATGTGTTCTCATTGTTCAACACCCGCCTATGAGTGAGAACATGCGGTGTTTGATCTTCTGCTCTT